>NW_027202310.1:0-291170 GCF_024711535.1 Dipodomys merriami | reverse complement strand
CAACTCCATTTGTAATAGCCCCACAAAAAATAAAATACCTAGGAATTAACTTAACCAAAGAAGTGAAGGACCTCTATGATGAAAACTTTAAAATCTTGAAAAAGGAAATCACCACAGAACTTAAAAAATGGCAAAACCTCCCATGCTCCTGGATTGGCAAGATTAACATCGTAAAAATGGCAATACTTCCCAAGGCTATCTACAAATTCAACGCAATACCTATCAAAATTCCACCCTCATTCTTCAAGGAAATAGAAAACGCAACTCAAAAATTCATACGGAACAATAAAAGACCCCGAATAGCAAAAACACTTCTCAACGGAAAGAACACTGCTGGAGGAATATCAATACCAAATTTCAAACTCTACTATAAAGCCATAGTAATCAAAACAGCTTGGTATTGGCATAAGAACAGACCTCAGGACCAATGGAATAGAATTGAAAACCCAGAAATGAACCTACAGACCTATAGCCATCTAATCTTCGATAAGGAAGCTAAAACAATAGAATGGAAGAAAGACAGCCTCTTCAGTAAATGGTGCTGGCAAAATTGGTTAACTACATGTAGAAAACTAAAGCTAGATCCTTATATATCACCCTGCACCAGAATCAACTCCAAATGGATCAAAGACCTTGAACTCAAAGCAGACACTCTGAAAACATTAAATGATGGAATAGGAGAAACCCTAGGTCTCCTTGGCTCAGGCCGAAATTTTCTGAATAGAGACCCGGAAACACAACAAATCAAAGAAAGGTTGGACAAATGGGATTGCATAAGGTTGCAGAGCTTCTGCAGGGCAAATGACATAGCTAGCAAGATCAATAGAAAGCCCACCGATTCGGAGAAGATCTTTACTAGCCATACAACGGACAAGGGTCTCATATCTAAAATATACTTGGAACTCAATAAATTAAACTACCCAACAACAAATCCTCAAAGAAACAACTGCCCAATAAATAAGTGGGCGAAAGACTTAAAGAGAAGCTTCTCTGAAGAAGAAAGAAGGATGGCCAATAGACACATGAAGAAATGTTCAACATCCCTAGCCATAAAAGAAATGCAAATCAAAACAACATTGAGATATCACCTCACTCCAGTTAGAACAGCAAAAATCAAGAACTCTAACAACAACAGATGCTGGAGGGGATGTGGATAGAAAGGAACCTTACTTCATTGTTGGTGGGAATGTAAACTTGTTCAACCACTTTGGAAAGCAGTATGGAGGTTCCTCAAAAGTCTTCACATAGATCTCCCCTATGATCCAGCAATCCCACTTTTGGGCATTTACCCAAATGTATACAAACAAGACCACACTAAAGCTCCCAGCACAACTGTGTTTATTGCAGCATTATTTACCATAGCTAAGACATGGAACCAACCCAGATGCCCCTCAGTAGATGAATGGATGAAGAAAATGTGGTATATATACACAATGGAATTCTATGCCTCCATCAGAAAGAATGACATTTCCCCATTTGTTAGGAAATGGAAAGGTTTGGAAAAAATTATATTAAGTGAAGTAAGCCAGGCCCAAAGAAACATAGTTCCCATGGTTTCCCTTATTTGCAATATCTAGTATAGGTATGAGTCAAGCGGAAAAGGTCAGATAATGTGATGTTAGGAAAACGAACCCTTAAATATGTATTTTAATGTTTTCGTTTATTTCATGCATGTGTTTCTAACGCATTTATAAGATTATTTCTTTGTTGCTTTGTATGTCCCTCCCCCACAGTGTAACCCCCGCTTTCACTTTATTTGATGTCAGTATAACATGTGGAGGAGATGGGGACAAACAAGTCGTTTAAGGAGTCAGGTGGACCTGTTGCAACAAGGAGAATTACAAAATGTCATGTCAAAGCAAGTTTTACAATGTCGGTGTGGGGGGGGAGGGGGGTATGATTGGGTGCGGGGGAGGGTGGAGCCTGGGAATGGAGGTGAAGGGTAAACAAAAGAGGAGGCTGCAATGCTTGGTAAGAAATGTATGCATTATCCTGCCAATGTAATTGTAACCCCTCTGTACAGTATGTTCTCAAATAAAATAAAATAAATTAAAAAAAAAAGTAGTGTGATATCTAAAAAAGATGTTCATGCAGTTGAATATATAGGGGATTCAGTAGTTGAATATAAATTCAAATGAACTGTCACTCTTTAATTTATACATTTCTTTCCTGTATTCATGAGTAAGAAATGCATATTTATTGTAAAAAATTATTTTAAGTAGACAATCTTGAGAACAATGAGAATAAAATCATCTGTAAACAGCCCGAACTGTTATTGTCTTAATGAATTTCCTCCAGCATTTTTCTGTTTATTTCACTAAAATATTTATGGAATTTTCTAGGGGCAGAGTCTATGCTAAATACTCTCTTTTATTTAGATACTGAGGATTAAACCTAAATGTATGTACTTTAGGCAAGAGTTCTATCACACTCCAGCCTTTCACTTTTATTTTGTTTTTGAGATACTATCTCACTCCCTTTGTCCAAACGGGACTGAAATCTATGATTTTATCTTCCTGCAAGTAACAGATGTGCACCACCAATCTAGGTGCTAAATATACACATTATTCATTTAACTCAATACTCCCTCAACAGTGTGTGCGTGTATACACATATCTACTCAATATTCTCTTTCTCTCCCTTCCCTCAACTCTTGTTCTTTTCTGTTTGGAAGAGATTAGGATCAGTCTCAATCACTTCATGACACTCTAACCCTGAAGCTGGAAAGGTCGGCACCAGGAAAACATGACAAGAGAGAAGAACTCTGCCAACCAAGTCTAATGTGCCAATCTTGCCTCAGAAAATAGAATTGAGGACCTGAAAATGAGGCAGCAGATAGGAGTCTGTGATGGAGCTTAATTCTATTTTCAGCCACAGTTCATTCAATGAGTGGAGCAATCAAGCCTGGAGGAAAAATCAAGAGATGGAGAAACTATGTAAGCTTGTGTCTGGGGGTGGGAAAAGAGAGGGAGAGGAAGGGAAAGACAGAGGGGAAGGAGAGAGAGGAAAAATGAGACACACAGACAGACAGACAGACACACACACACACGCACGCACACACACAGACTCACACACACACACACACACACACACACACACACACACACACACACACACACACACAGAGATTGCATTCTTGGAGCATTTCCAATTGCAAGGAGATTTTACTGTTTTTCCCCAAATAGACTTCTATCTTCCCTTCAAATACATTTTGAACTTAAGCTAATTGAGTATGTTCCTTTAAGATACCATGATAATGTGCATTGATAATGACTATCTTGTTCTGTACAAGGCATCATTCCAACTATTTAATGTTCATTTATTTCATTAAATACATTTTAATTGTTATATCAACCCTCTCTAAAATGTGTGTCACTGCCTTCATTTTACATAGGAGGACAGAACCTCAAAAACTTAAGCACGAGTCACTGGTTAGGAACGGCATGCTCACATACTACACCTGCCCCCCCCCATATATACATTTATTTTTCTGTTCCCTTTGGCACCTCCTCACCTTCAATAGAACAGAAATGGACGTCTTTTTTAAAATATGTGTGCAAACCAGCATCAAGAATACAAGAACAATATAAGAAATGGGAAAATACAATTGAGTGAAAATCTGAAAACTCCTATGCCCCAGACCTGTATTTCTGTCCTGCACAGGGAGGGGCCTCTTTCTACCTCTACTCTCCCAGGCCTCCTCAGCAGGTCCCTGGGAACATAGTTGGAGAGGGACTAGTAAGTCTTTTCAAATGAAAGACATCAGTGAATTTACTATAAGAGTTAAAGGCAGAGGAATTAAAATCCACATAGACATTGACTGCTTTCCTTTACCCTGACTTTCAAAATTCTTTACTTCTTCACATACCTCAAAAAGCCAACTGTTGCTTGACACCCGTGGCTCACCCCTGTAAGCTTAGCTACTAAGGAGGCTGAGATCTGAGGATCACGGTTCAAAGCCAGCATGGGAGGGAAAGTCCATGAGACTCTTATCTCCAATAAACTAAAAGAAAACTGGAAGTGGCACTGTGGTTCAAGTGGTAGAGTGCCTTTATCAATTTTCCTAGGGAAAATTAATTTGTATTCCTCCAAACAGTCTGATGGTTGGCAAATGTTGTGAGCTCCCGAAGACACTCCTAGATGTCTGTCATCATTTCCAACTTCAAAACTTTTGCCTTCAATCAGGGTTTCTGAAGAACATCGATACAATCAAAGTTAATCAACACAGCTTTATTGTACTTGGTCTCATAAAAAATATAATAGCTTTACTTTCAATGAAGGAAATTAATGATCATGGCCTTGAGAAATGGCCCTTCATTTGAAATGTGTGTGTTCTATTACTGTCATAAATTTTCATGATGCTTTTTTTTCTTGAAAACAGTCGCTGAATATTCCTTCAGCAAACATTTACTGTGCAGTGTTGCAGGATACACTGAGTGTTGGGAGCCCAGAATGCCCTAAAAGTTCCACCCGCCTTATGTATTATGTACAAAATAAAGTTTGAAAGTCTGGATCATTTTAGCAACTGAAGGAAAAATCATTTCTGAAAATATAAAAGTCTCTTTAGTATGAAGAATAGGCCTGAGGAACTTGTCTTCCTGGTTTCCAGCCAGGATATCTATCTATTTAAAATCACTTAACATCAGAATATGTAAGCAAATGTTTAAGGGCATGAAATGATTACAACCAAGTATGTAGTATGCACATGTTACTTGGGTATGGTAGTTTCTATTTTATTCATAAAAATGGATTGAGAAAAAGATTATTCTCCACATGAATGACAATGTCCCCAAATTGTTTCTTTATTACCCATTCATTATAACTCTAGCTTTTGTTGGGAGATGAGATCCTTGTTCAAAAAACATAACTGAGGGCCATTGTTACATTCTTCTTTCTGTCATTGTCAAAGATGTTTCAGAGAAAAGAGACCTACAAAGATATGAGTCCTGGCACATATTGTAAATGCCAGCATTGAATGATATCCCCATGGTAAGAAAGAGAAACTTCACAAATTTTCACCCACCTGAACAACCCATCCTGTTGCTTTGCCTCTGAGCCAGGATGAGTTTTCCCATTTGTCTTTCTGTGGCACAGCTACTGTGGAAGGAATGTGTCTTTTCCTTTATTTGGCAGATTTGGAGTCCTAACTCCTCTTGCAAACATTCTGAGAAGCTTTCGCCAGGTCACAAGAAGTACAGATGAAATTTTCATCCCATACTCTCCCCTCACAGTAATCCTGTCCTGAAAAACTGCTTACTAAATAAAATGGAACAATGATTGGACAGTGATATAAACCTGAGCGAGCATTATCATACTAGTCATAACACCAGAGAGGAACAAGCAGAAGAATCATTATCTGAGTGTCACAACTATCAATTGACCTACTACACCACATGCTTAAGTGAGGCAATTAATAGATGTTTTGCTAGCTGCCAGTGGCTCATACCAGCAATCAAGCTACTCAGGAGACTGAGGTCTGAAGATTGTAGTTCAAAGCCAACCCAGGCTAGAAAGTCCATGAGATTCTTATCTCCAATCGACTACCAAAAAGCTGGAAATGGTGCTGTGGCTCAAGTGGTAGAGTGCTAGCCTTGAGCAAAGCAGCTCAGGGACAGCACTCAGGCACTCAGGCCCCAGAACCAACACACACACACACACACACACAAAGATAGATAGATGCTTCACGTTTTCCTGGCCACTTTCTTTTTTCTTATGCTTCTTTTGGTGAAGATTTTGTAAGTCAAATAATCTTGATGTCAATTAATATCTATGCTGTATTGGGCTTATTGTCCTCAGCTTCATCTTCCTTGCCTGTGGAATGAAGACATTTCTTTGCAAAATTCGTGCAGTGGGTGAATCCAGTCTTAGTGTTCAATGTACATGTGTGAAAATATCACCAGGTAAATTGGGGGTGGGGTTGAGAGAAATGGAGAAGAACGATCTAAGTGGTGACATTGATCAAGATGTACTGTACTCACAAACTGACATGTTAAATTATAACTCTTTTGTACAAGTACTTAGGTATAATTTTTTAAGTAGAAAAAAATGAAACCAGTGCATCAGTGCAATCCATAACTCTGAGGTCTAGATTGTGCATAGCTGCCTCTTTTAAAGAATATAGGACAGAGAAGAGTGGAACAAATCATTTCCAGAATACAAGTGATCAACTCTACCACGAAGTTAACATCAATAGTGATGCTGACATACATCCTTGATTTCATGCACAGAGAACACATTTTCCCCTAACTCCCCCAGGATTTGGAACTCAGGGCCTAGATTCTGTCCCTGAACTTTCTCCTCCCTACCGCTCACCCCAAACACACAAAGCTAGTGCTTTTACACTTGAGCCATAGCTCCAATTCTGGCTCTTTTCGTTAAATGGAGATGAGTCTCATGGATTTTCCCAGCCCAGGCTGGCTTCCAATCATAATCCTCAGATCTCAGGCTTGGATTATAGGTGTGAGCGACCAGTGTCCAGCGTGAGAACACACTTTTTCTCTGTAATTCTCCTCCCCAAAACCTCATAGCCACAATCTTAAGAGAAAAGATTGAGAGCCCACAACTGAAGAATATTCTACAGAATGCCCTGTCCAATACTCCAAAAAAGGGGAGAAATACCATCTCTTTTCCTTTGGTGAAAACAATAGATGTTTGATTATTATATGACAATAATAATAGATATTATTATAATGCTCACAATATGTATTCCCATCCCCATTGCTACCAGGCTTGGTTATATAACGTACTTTGACAAATGACATATGAGAAGTGATGACATGTATCTTTTCTGAGTTTTAGTCATGTGGTTTTCACACTGTTCTCTTCCCTTGGGATCCTCCAGCAGGCAGTCTGAATCCCAGAATGGACAGCATGCTGAGTGGCAGTGGACATGGATTAGGCTTGTAGCATGAGATAGTAATCAAAGTTGTAAACTATTGCGTCATTGGAGTTGTTATCCCACCTTAAAATTAAGTTCACATTGAGGCCCCAGCTCTAGGTAATCTAGGCCTTTTTTGTCTCCATTCCCTCCTGTTCCCTTCTCATTTTTCCTGAATATTCTCTCTTCTACCAGCTTCTCCTCAGGTGACACCAAATCCTGAGTCTCCTTATCCTAGAAACACTTTTCAGGCTTAAGCATTGTGGCTTCCTTTCTTACATTTTCTCTTAGCTGTTTCTTCACTTTTTTCTTTCTGGAGTTTTCAGCCAGAAGCTCCCAAATGTGATGGAGCCTCAGATAAAATCCCTCTGCCACATCTCCCTTGCTTGCTTTCACTCATCTCATGTTGGCATACTACGAAACCAGAATAAGATGAAGTTCCAGAAAACCCTTTGGATAGAAAAATAAACCACCGCATGGGAAGTGAGGGTTGTTTTAGAAGAGATTGGGAGCTGAACACAGGCAGGAAGGCTCATGGCTGCAGCCTCAGCTGTCTTCTGAATCATTGCCCAGTTTCCATCTGTCAGTCTTTTTTCCAAAGTCAATGGGGCAAATTCTGCATTTCTTACGGACTCAACCACATTCACAGACCTAGTTAGGAATCCAAAATGACTTAAAATATAGACTCTCCACATCATAGAAATCTGTACCAGAGAAAATGGGCAGAAAGAACTTCAGTTAATCAGGTTCAATTCATTTTTACATGTTTATAATTTATTTTATTTTATTTTTTTGGGTCCGGTCGTGGGGCCTGAACTCTGGGCTGGGGCGCTGTCCCTCAGCTCTTCAGCTCAAGGCTAGCGCTCTACAACTTGAGCCACAGCACCACTTCTGGCTTTTTTTGTTTATGTGGTGCTGAGGAATCGAACCCAGGGCCTCATGCATGCAAGGCAAGCGTTCTACCACTGAGCCACCTTCCCAGCCCCACATGCTTATAATTTAACTGAGAGAACAATATCAAATTCACTCAGCCTTCATAAAATCAAAATATCAAAGCAACTACTTTTTACAGGAAGTAAATATTCACATCATAAATCGAGTTTCTAAAGGGGTGGTGTTCTCAGAAAGTAAGGAATTAGGGCTTAGGAAACATTTCAAACACATTTCACATCAGCATCAAGATTAAATTCATTAGCACAGGCTGCAAAAGTTGCTTACTCTCAGCAGGTAAGAACCTATCATTTTTTTCTGGCCGTTAGTAAAAAAAGATGGAAGAGTTTGATTTCCTTTTTCAATTTCAATCTTCAAAGTCACATTGTCTTCTAAGGAAGTCATTTATCTCACTCACCTGAAAATACAGAATATGTCTTCACAGGAGTGTCCTCTGGGCTTCAGGAAGCAAAATAGGAGGAGTGAAACAGGCTGCAAGGTGCTTGCAGGAATAGAATATGTTTGACTTCTTCCACAGCCAAGCTAGCTTTGAGCGCTTGTCCTTTCCACAACTCAGGTGGGACGCTGGTTATGTAGGAGGGGAGAAATACCATAGAGTTTCAGAAAAATGTAAAATAAAGGTGCATGGCTTTTCTTCTCAGAACAGAACCTTTAAATAGGATATGTTTTTTCTCTTCACAAAACACTTAATTATACAGTAATCCCCTTCACTGTATTCCCCTTCTGTAGTTAGTTACCTGTGCTCAACTCTGGTTTGAAAAGATTAAATGGAAAAAATCTCATATTTTGGAAGATATCACATTCACATAATACCTTTTTTCTTTTTTTCTTTTTTGTTTTTTTGCATATAAGGTCTCACTGTATATCTCTCTCATTATCTTCCTGCCTCAGCTTCTGTTTCCTAGGATTATATGTGTGCATTTCCACACCCATTTCACATTACATTTTTACAGCATATTGTTATAATTCTTCTATTTTATTAGTTACTGTTATTATTGTCTTACTGTACATAATTTATAACTTAAGCTTTATTGTAGCTATAATTGTCTGGGTAAAAGCATAGTATATATGGTCATCTTGGTATTTATAGGGTTGCTTCCAGAACTGATGAGCATACTAAAATCAGCATAGGCTCCAGTCTCATATAGAAAATAGCATAATATTTCATACAAAGTAAGTTACACTTTAAATCACATCAAGGTTATTTCTATTACCACCATACATATAACAGTATATAAATAGTTGCTATATTGTCTGCTTAGGGAGCAACAAACTTTTCCTATCTTAAATTTCTGGTTGGTTGAACCCCTAGATGTGGAAATTGTAGATACTGAGGGTTAACTGTATAAATTGCTTCATTGATTTCACGTGCTCACGTGGAATGCCTCTCCAGAGACTAATCAGGAACTACTATAAAGATCAAAAAGACAGAAACTTGACCTTCTTATTTTTCCATAATTACCCACTAAATAAAATATGAATAAGTTTGATTCTGTACCTCCTCCTCCTCCTCCTCCTCCTCCTCCTCCTCCTCCTCCTCCTCCTCCTCCCTCCTCCTCCCCCGCTCCTCCTCCTCCTCCTCCTCCTCCTCCTCCTCCTCCTCCTCCTCCTCCTCCTCCTCCTCCTCCTCCTCCTCCTCCTCCTCCTCCTCCTCCTCCTCCTCCTTCTTCTTCTTCTTCTTCTTCTTCTTCTTCTTCTTCTTCTTCTTCTTCTTCTTCTTCTTCTTCTTCTTCTTCTTCTTCTTCTTCCTCTTCTTCTTCCTTGCACATGCTAGGCTTGGTATCTACCACAGTTCTAGAGCTTCTAAAAAGCTAGTTTGAGAATTTCACAATGTTTAATAATCAACACCAATTTCCGTTTTCTTTCCTAGGCTCCAAAACAGGGGAAAGTGGGGGAGGCATAAATGGGACAGTCATCTAGGGAAAACTTTGCTGACTATCATATTTTAATTTTTTGTTCAGTTGGAATTTAAAAAATATATAACCATATAATTTAAGTCCTATTTTTAAAAATTTCTTCATAGGAAAAAAGACCAACTAAACAATTTTTGTCCTTTTTATGTATAAAGCTCACAATGTTGTCTCTGTAATAATTTTTAAAACATTCTTTTGAATATGACTTCTACCATCTCCTTGGAGGCGAAGCTGAATTCTACATATTAAATATTCTAATCAATAACTAGGAAGTATAAATCAATAGAAACAATTAAAATATGTCAAACACAATAAAAAGAACAATTATCCATCAAACAGATGCTTATCATCTTGACAGTTTGGGAACAACAGTTTCAGAATGTACAGAAATACTGAAAGAACATCTTTTAATTCATAAGAAAGGGGAAAATATTAAAATATTAAAAACAAACATGCAGCAATAGATAATGCCTGTAATCCTAGATGCTCTGGAAGCTAAGATCTGAGTATCATAGTTCAAATCCATCCAGGGAAAGAAAGTCCTGTGAGACTCATCTTCAATTAATTACCAAAATGCCAGAAGGGGAGATGTGGCTCAAGTGAAAAAGCAGAAGTCTTGGGCAAAAAAGCTCAGGGGCAGTGTTTAGACCTGATTTTAACCCCAAAGACCAGCGTGCATTTGCCCATACACACACACACACACACACACACACACACACACACACACACACACACACACACACACACATTATTGAAAGACAAATACCAATGCTTTTCCTAATGTATTGTTTCACATTGTAATAGGACTTAAGGCATTAGTGGGTCTAGATTCCTACTATAGTATATATGTTTGAATAGGTTATTCAGAGAAAACTTTATTTGGAAAACTCTAATACTCAAATTGTAGCTTATTTTTTAAAATATGGGCGATGGACCAAGTATATTAATGACCAGGTATAGTTATATGGGATAAAACTCTGGCTTGATTTTAACATCATTATTTTATTTTTTTAACAATGGAAGAAAGATATTTGACTTGAAAGAGACACAGGATGAGATTCAGAAGAGATGGTGAGTCCATTCTTTGTAGAAATGGGCACATCAGACTTTTGAAGATATTATTCATTTTTTGGCATAAGACTTGATTATTCAAGTATGTGCAGTTACTAGATAAATAACTTAATATGGAAATAATAAATAAGTGTTATCAGTGCATACAAAACAATTGGTTCTGAACATCTATATTATGCAATGATTTGTACTGTTCATGTCACAGAACTGACTTAGAAGGCTGATTTAAATCAAATATATATATTTGGTCAGCGTTAAATCCTCTTTTCCAAATTCTGCCTCCTCGAAAAAAAAAAGGATATTACCTATTTTATCAGTAATCAGGAATAGTAAGTTATTTTAAGTATTTATATATTTTATCCAAGTATGATCCTCCAATATATCATTCCAGGTGCTAGAGTCTAACCATCATGGTGATGGATAGTCATATCCTAATGGAGAAATATGTAGCTTGCCCTGCTTGCATGCTCCCCAACCTTCCCTTCCATGGCTCTATATTTACATTTAGTAAAATTCACTCATCTAATAAAGTCAAGGACAATGGCAGCTCCTCCTTGAAGATTCTTCTGTCAAGAATAAGCAATCAATCATTAATTTGATAATATTGCATTATAATGCAGTCAAATATAGAAATTTTTGAGCTTTTTTTCCATGAAATTTACTTCATGTGATTGTTGATTTATAGTTGGTGGTATTGGACTTAAAAAAACGTACGAGTTTCAAAGATTTAAATAAAAAGTTGCACATTGCCTTGTCTAGTGACAAATTAAAGAGAGAATTCTAGGTTCTTATATTCATCCCAGTGTGCTTTTGTTTCCTTGCTGGCTTTTTTCCTACAGTGATGACCACTTTCATTATTTGGCATAGCAAAGTTTTCTCATTTTTGTAGTCCTGATTTTATCATAGGTGTTATTTTCCTAAGCATTCTGCCCATGATAAATTAATCTATTATTATAATCACATCTTAGAACATTCATATTCAGTAATTATTCTTATATTCCTTAATAACATCTCATTATATTTTAAAAATTGTATTAATTTATATAGTCAGCAGTAGGGCTGAACTCAAGGTCTGACTGCTGTTTCTTAGCTTTGTTGCTCAAGGTTAGTACTAGATCACTTCTAGATGTTTGGTGGTTAATTGGACATGAAAGACTCATGGACTTTCCTGCCCAGGCAGGCTCTGAACTGTGATCCTCCTGAGTAGCTAACATAACAGATGTGAGCCACCAGTCCACAGTATATATAGCACATTACTTTTAACAATAGAAGAAAGTAATTTTACTATAGAAATTTTGTCTTTAGGAGAATTCTTTCAATGTTTGATACAAACTTTTACATGTTTAAATATTATTTTGGTATCACTGTTGGTTTTTATAATTTTTCCACTTTGTATTTGCCTGTATTATTTGTACATAGACTTTTTCACTGTTATTCATACATACTATATAACGCTATCACAATTCATCCCCTTTATCACTTTATCTCTTTTCTACTTCCCTCTTCTTGAAACAATTTCAACAGGTTTTATTGTACTCTTCTTACACACACACAATATGAACAGAATATGTAGAAGATAATACTGCACCCTCCCCCTCCATGCCCTCTTGTTTTATCTTCTCCCCTTCCACTGGTACCTCCCCTCAAACAGGTTCTGTTCTGTTTTATATTTCTGTCTTTCATTTTTACAGCATACAAGCAAAAACATATAATATTTTACTTTCTCAGCATATTTACTTTTGCTTAATATAATGGTATCTAGTTCTATCCATTTTGCCATCAATGACATATTTTATTGCTATGTATAGTTGAAAACTCCATTGTGGATATATTTAAAATTTTCTCATGAATTTTATTTATATATGTATATATATATTGGGTCAGTCATGGGGCTTGAACTCTAGGTCTGGGAGCTGTCCATGAGCTCTTCAGCTCAAGGCGAACGTTCTACCACATAAGCCACAGTGCCAATTTTGGTTTTCTGGTGGGTAATTGGAGATAAGAATCTCAAGGACTTTCCTCATATTTTATCCTAGGATTACAGGTGTGAGCCATGGGCGGCTAGCTTAATTTTATATTTTATATATTTATCTATTTGTGTGCAATACTGGTGTTTGAACTTAAGGGCTTTCATTCTTGCTTGACCATTTTGCGTTGCTCACAACTGGTGCTCTACCACTTAAGACATGCATCCAGTACTAGGTTTCTGCTGGTTAGTTGTAGAAAAAGATCTCTCAGATTTGTATCCCTGGTCTGGTTCTGAACCACAATCCTCAGATCTCAGTCTCTTGAGTAGCTAGTATTAAGGGCATGAGCCTCAGGCAGCCAGAATTACTTTTATTTTTTATAAGTAGATTGCTTAAGATGTTGGCTTGGGTTTCCTGAGAGAAATTCATGTTTAATTTCTTGTTTCTTTTAAGGTTATCAAATGAATATCTTTAAATTTGCAAGATGTTATTATGTCAAATATGAAATAATATTTTTATGTTACTAGGTGGCACCAAGTTTCCTTTTAGATAGAAAATATTTGGCTGGCTTCCAACCAAAATCTTTACATCTCAGCTTCCTGAGTACCTAGGATTGTAGGCATTGGTCACCTCTCCTGGCTGAGACAAATATTTTTGGTAAGGAAAATCACTGTGATGTGGAACATGAGACATGATGAATATAGACTAAACGGGAATATTTTGAAAGCTTTAACAAAACTGAAGTTATCACAAATTTGCAGGCTTCAGTGAGGAGAAAAATGACAAAGAAGTTAGAGAAGCAGAGAATTGGAGACTAAAGAAAAGTTAGTGAATAATTCCCTGTTAGCAGAACTACTGATGATTTCTTTTTAGAAAACTTCAGCTTGATATACTAGTACATGCCTATAATTCTAATTAATTATGAGATAGACACTGGATGTTTGCTGTTGGTATGGTAAAAATATAATACTGAAACTCAAATCTCTAAAGCAAACTGGTGCCATATGTTGATAAGAGAGGCAGAAGTTGGAGGACCACTGTTTGAGGCAGTTAATGTGAGACTATCTGAAAAGCAAACTAAAGCTAAACAAAGTGCTAGGGGTATGGATCAAGAGCAATTATCCAGCAAGTTTGAGGCCCTGAATTCCATACCTTCTACTGAGAACAAAAGACAAGGAAAAGGAAAAAGGTTCTTGTTACAATTTTCAAGATATTTTCTGTACAATTTTCTGCTATAATTTCCTTCTTCAATTGCCGTAAAATTTTGAGAAGTCACTTACACAAATGACTACCATTATTTGTGGAAATCAAGGGAAAGTCTTTGCAACCAGTTTTGTAAGACAGAACAACTCTGTAAAATTGAATTCAATGAGATGAAAATGAGAGGTAATGGTTTCATGAAAATGCACTTAATAGCTATGTGTCAGAAGTTGAGGAGCTCATTAAGAGGATTTACTTCCTAAAAGAACAGGAGGATTGAGTTGATTTTATATTAATTTTTAAAAATAGGTTAAATTTGGTTGGTATTTTAACACCTTTAAACAAGGTGTTAAGCCAGTAAAATTATTGTTGAGATTTTTATAAAAGCTATAAGACAATTGTTACATAGATTTTTAGAGAAGCTATTCAACAATTGTTGGATAAATCCCAACAATGCAAATATGTGTTCTCTGTCATCTGGTGGTGTTACATACCTCATCATCTAAGGTTGGGAGAATATTATCTTCATTTTCAGAATACAGAAATGGAGGCAAGAAGAAAGGTGGTGTATTTCTGAAGGCTGATGTGTAAATTACATTTGAGAATGAGCAGAAACCAGAATCCATGAACAGAAACCAGAATACATGGCTCAAATTCAATTCATTATTTGCAAACCTCGTGACTATACTAATATCTGAAACTCTTCTGCTGGCTGGGTAAAATGGAACTGTTTCTTAGAGTTGTCATGTGTTGTTTTTGGTAAAAAGCTAAAAATATTGGTGCTTTATAAAATTAAAGAATATGCCTTTTGTAAAGTGTTATGCACAGAATATGAAACAAGAATTCCATGAACTCTGAAGTTCTTCATGCAGTTTTTCTTAAAATTATTCTTTGAAGAATCAAGATAGTGAAATTATTCACATTCCTTTCATTCCAGAAAGCATTATCTGAACACATTTGAGAAGACTTTCTACAACAGTCTTATAATATATGGGCTTTTGGTGTACTTATTTGTCTTCTCTCTCTATCTTCTTAATGGGGTTATTATTGTCTTATTCATGGGTTTAAGAGTCCTTTATATATTATGAATAAAGCAATTTGTCAAGATCTTTATATTTTGTTTCATTAGCAAAAATGCCTGCTATGTGATTGAACAGAAATTGATGACATCTTTGCCTGATTTCTGAGCAACTAGGAATTCTTTCATTCTAATTCAGTACTCTTTATCAGGTCAAGAAAGTTCCCATGTAATAATTTTGACAAATTTTTACCATTCTGATATTTTGAACAGGACAGAATTATTTTAGCGTCACAGCAGGGAATTCCCCTGTGACATGTCTCCTCTACAGGCATGGAATCCCCATTTGCAAACTGCTGATCATACTGGAAGCAAATTTTTGCTTGTTAGGAATATCGAATTTTTGGCCTATGTACTCAGGATTTTTTTCCCAGAAAACATAAATCCACACATAGATATTAGTCATAGCTACTTGAATTGGAATTAGTAATATTTTTATTCTTGATGTGCCACATCTCTATATAAAACTATGAAAAACACAGTTTGTAACAGAATAAACATGAGTATATCACTTAGAATGTGGGTATGGTTAGTAAACTCTAGGGGATTTTCTAATAGCTTTCAGACTTTTCATAAACATAAATGAGATGGTTTATACCTATAATCCTAGCTTCTTTGAAAATGGACATGTGGGTAGTGGGAGTTCAGGGTTAAGCTGGAAAACATACGAGACCTCCATCTCAGTCAATAAAAGCGGGGTGTGCCAATGTGTGGGTGTTATCCTACCTGTGTTGGACATCCAACTAGGAAGTTTACTATCCAGGTAGCCTAGGAATAAACAAATGCAAGACTCTACCTCAAAAATAACCAAAGCAAAAATTGCTGGATGTGGTATGATTCAAGGGGTAAGGTGCCTGCCTGGCAAATGCAAGGCTCTGAATTCAAACCCAAGTACCTACCAAAAAATGAAATAATATGAAATAATTCTCTAAATAACTACTCACTTAGTGTAATTATCTTATGTATTCTCCAAATAATCTTGTAGTGAAGGCATAGAATTGAATAAGCCAGATCAATATAATACTCCAAAATCATAGAGTGGCCCAGAGGTCAGCTTTATGATTATTCAATGTCTGGATCTTCCTGTTCTTAGATCCACAATCTTATGGGGGGGGGAAACGAATGTATTTATTTACATTTATTTACACCCTTCATCCAGTTTCACATGTTGAAATCCTATCTCAAATGTAATGTTACAGAAGTGGGCTTTTGTGTGTATGTGGATGTTAATTAAGTCATGGAGGCAAGCCTTCATGAATGGGATTTAAATAAACAAAACCAAAGAGATTTCACTCCTGATCTTTAATACAGTGCATCACTCAGAAAAAAAATACTGACTATGCTGGCATTGCAATCTTGGACCTCCAGGTTCCAGAATGTAAAAATAAATTTAGTGTTTATAACCAATTCAGTGTCTGTTAATGTGTCATCATAAGTCAAAAGGATGAACAGTAAGCCAGCTGAAAAGGACTGGTGTGGTTTCTCTACCAAATTTCCAGAGTCCCTGTGATACTGAAAAATGTTAAGGCTCCTTAGGGAAAATGTTTTAAAACTGCCTTCTTGTCCAACTCTGACTTCACAAAGTTTGGAATATAAGGAATGACATCAAGTGCCCAAGATACCTAAGACAGGACACTTGATCCTCGTCTGCTTTGCTCTTCAGCACCTGGTACAAATTTACACTATATAAACAAGTCAACTAAAGGCAGTTATAATACATTTTAAAATGCATAGCCAGAAAACACTTTATAAACACTCTCTCATTATAGTCTCATTGGCTCCCATGTCCAAAATAGGAAACCAAGGCTTAAAGAGAGGTAGGTAATTTACCCAAATTTGCAAAATTGATATATTTGTACAGTTAAATGCAGACGAAATTGTATCCATACTTAGGCTGATATACCATATGCATTTGTTTTTCTGCAGAAATAAAAGGCTCACGAACTTTTTTTCCATGTTCTAAACTCATATGCACTACCGTGATATCTCTATCCTGGCTGCCCCCAAGTCATATCAGCTGAAGTTGATACATCTCTACCCACTCAAACACAAATAGATAAGAATTGGGCAACTGTACTTTTAAATCCCCATGCAGTAATAATGTGTATTTAACAGTATGAAATCCTGGGCTAGAAAATAAAACTTCTATGATGGTGCTAGGCCCACCTCACATATCTTTCTTTGTCTCTTCCTTCCTTCCTTTTTAGGGCTTGGGATTGAACGCACGGCCTTGTGTATATTAAGCAATTGCAACAAAACTAAGTTACATGGCAATTTCAATCGCTCCAATTTGATTCACTGCTACCCTGTTCCTGATACTTTGTATTACTTGGTCATAGTATTTGGAGACTACTAAACTTCATAAGCGTTTCATCTTTTTTACTCCCTTCCCATGTATCAAGACACTGTGCAAGAAAGAATTTCCTGACCTCCCCAGACAGAGTTCATGGATCATCATCAGGTTCTATTTTACCATGCATAGCACTCTATTATTACATTTATAATAACAACTCACTTAAATAATTGTTCTCTTCTTCAGACCATTGGTAGACGATTGTTCAATCCTATATTTTATATAACCAGGAATAGAAATTTTCTTGTCATGTTTTCCTCTTTTTGACTTGGTAAAATTTTCCTGATTTTGTAGAACTGTTTATTCTCCATGAATGTTGTTTCAGGACATTTCTGCATAATGTCTATAATAAAATTAAGAAATTTCCAGCCAAAGAAGACAACACAGCATTCTAGATGTTAATGACTGTACTCTGGGTTCCTGTGCACTGGGCACTGCATTTGGCATCTCAGTTTTACAACAATGGACAATCTATATTGAAAGTTGCTTTTTTTTGGTTTCCTATTTTGTGCCATATGAAGTATTTAAGGTGTATAGCCAGTTAATTGTGGAAGTATGAGCTGGTAATCTTTTCAAAAATTTTTTGTAAAGATACTGTATAGAGTTGTTACAATTACATGAGTAAGGTAATGAGTACATTTCCTATTGAGCATTGTTACCCCCTCCTTTGTTTCCCCCCTAAATTCCCTTCCTTCCCTATTTCCCAACTCCTCTTTCCCCCTACTTTCGAAGATGTGAAGTTCGTTTTCAACATAGTGTCTTGTACATGCCATTGTTACAATGGATCAAACTGAATCCTTGTTTCAGCATTTTGTTATTTCCCTGCCCCTCCCCAAATTAGAAAAATGTATATACAAGATGGAACCGGGGTCATATGAGCTGGTAATCTTTAGCCTTCAAATCTTAAAACAAAAACAAGCAATGCATGAAAAAAAATGTTCATAATGGAAATCTCAGCCTCCTGATTGATGCTCTGATTCTTCCATTAAAGTATAATCTTGTTAGAATCAAGTTCCAGGCTAAAATGTAAATACCCAGGGAAATGATGACATTAAGTTGCTAATATTTAATTATGCCTTCCTATTAATGAAATAATTTGGAAAATGTTTTTTAAAAAACTGGATAATAGCAAGAAGGATTTTAGAAAAAGGCATGACAGTGGGTAAGGTGTGTAAAATTGTACAAAACTGGAACTACATGCTGGGAAAAGAACAACTTCACAGAGAGGGGTAACTTATTTTTTTTTAGATGAGGCAAGTTAAGATGGATTATTATGTAAGAAGAAAGTTTCTATTTGGTTTTTTCTAACAACTAGCAGAGACTTATCTGTTTATAAAAAATAAATACTAGAATGAAAAATTCAAAAGACCTTTAATGATGCATTTAATATTTTGGAAACAACAAAGATTTTCAGGGTAGAGACAGTTCAATAAACTATAGTATTTATAAGCACTGGACTCCCATGTAATCATTATAAGTGATGTTCTTAGAAGAGTGCAATTTCTTAGGATGTTATTAGATAGGAAATATATGCATGATATAATGCGATGTAGACTCACACCTGTAATCCTACCTACTCATAGGGGTGAGATTTGAGGATCATGGATCACAGCCTGCCCCCATAGGAAAATCCATTTAACCATCAAAATGCCAATAGTGGAGCTGTGGCTAACCTTGGGGGAAAAAAGTAAAGCCGAGAATAATACGCAGGCACTGAATTCAAGTTCCAGTTTTGGCAACAAACAAATGAATAATCAAACAAATATGTCACCCCAAAGTTATATGAAAATATGTATATGCATATATGCATGGCAGAAGGTCTAACCGTAGTGTTCCAATATTCACCTTGTAGAAGTCCAAAATGGGAACAACATAAACATTTACTTAAAGAAAATCAAAAGTGACAATATGTTGGAAATGATCTTTACAACTTGGGGGGCATTGAGAAAGGGAGGAAAAAGGGAAGAAAAATAAAGGAGGGGGTAAAAAGTTAGACAAGAAATGTAATCATTACCTTACTTATGTAACTGTGACCCCTCTCTACATCACCTTGACAATAAAATTAAAATGAAAAAAACTAAAAAAAAGACAACCAAAAGCATTTACTTATGTTATTCTATTTAAAAGTATATTTTAAAAGAATTATTGGCATGTTTTAAAGTTCTAATGCATTGCCCTACTCTACTGGATTATACTGGAATATGGAGAGAATTATTTACACATGAGTCCATAAGTAAGGACCCCAATGTGATTGTTTCTAACGTATTTATAAGATGATTTATTTGTTGCTTTGTATGTCCCTTCCCCATGGTATAACCCCTGCTTTCACTGTATTTGATGTTGTTATAATTTATGGGGGGGGGAGGGAAAAAACAAATCGTTTAAATAAGGATACAGGTGGACCCATTGCAACAATGAGATGTACAAGCTGTTATGTCGAAAAATGAACTTTACAACCTCGGCAAGGGGTGGGGGAGGGGGCCCGGAATGGGAAGGGATGGGAAGGGGAAACAAAGGAGGAGGCAATTGCTTGATAAGAAATATACTCATTATCTTGCCCATGTAATTGTAACCCCTCTGTACGGTATTTTCACAATACATTTTTTAATTAAAAAAAAGAATTCCACAAAGAAATGCCAACGTGGACCAAAGGGTCCTACCCATAATACCTTGCTTCTACAGCAAATCACACAATCCCCCAATCCACATAATTTGATCATTTAAAGGCGATTGATGAATCAACTTCTCCATTTGTAGAAATACATACCTGTGACAAGGATGGAAAAGGCACCGAAAGCCAAAATGAATGTTACACAATTTTGTGGAAGATTCCATAGATAAAGGAATGTGTCCCACACATTTCCAACTCTCAGTCTGGGAAAGTCAGTCATCCTTACCATACTAATAAAAACACAAAAATGCTAACTGTAGGATTCAAAAAGTTTGCATGAGAATATGTGTTCATTGTGACAGCACAGTAACTTCAGTGCAAATTACTGTGTCTCTCTTTCCTTGCCTTATTCCCAACTCATTCTTCAATTCTGAAGGGGAGATTCTGGGGAGCCAGTTCTCTTTGCTCCAATAATTAATGAAAGGAAACAGGTTATTGGAGATAAAATTTCTACACATAGTTCTTGGAATCTCATTCTTTATTAAGCTTACTGAGTACTAATGGGATTATAAAACACAAGAACGTCTTAATTTTTCCACTAATTTTTTAAATGCCTCTTGTAAGAAGAATCAAAATTAACGAAAGAAACACCTCAGAAACCTTATAAAGATATTTGTGGTGTATGGATGCCAGGAAAATTAGAAATGTCACATGTAAATACCAAATGATATTTACAAAGCACAAACTCTAATTCTTCTGTGAGCTAATGTGATAATTACACATTTAAACATTCCAACAAAATCACCATTGAGAATACCACAGCCAATTTCAATCACAAAAGAAAAGCTGCAAAGAATTGCTAAAATTTTCACCTATTCATTCCTAAAGTTGAGACAGTTGACTCTGCTGCTGTTGACTGTTTGATCCTTTTCCTCCTCACAAATAAATGTGCCTATGTAGAACAATTTATATCTATACATTAAGTTAATGGGTGTCTAGCCTTTCTAGTCTGATCTTCAGTCTGAGTAGAAACGATGGAGCATAAGTAGTTTATGAACATGGACCATCCAATAACAAGCAGAAACACGCTCTAAACCAATTCTAACAGAAACATCTGTGATAATGGAAATATTCTATATATACATTCTCTAACAGAGTAGCCACTGACTATATATGGCTACTCCATCTCAAATATGAATAGTGTCTGAGAAATTAATTCTTCCAATTTCAGTTAAATGAAAATTTTTTTAATTTTAATTTTTTATTGTGAAAATACTGCACAGAGGGGTTACAATTACTTGGGCAAGATAGTGAGTACATTTCTTATCAAGCATTGTACCCTCCTCCTTTGTTTACCCTTCCCATCCCTTCCCATCTTTCCTCCCCCCACCCCATCCCACCCACACAGGTTGTAAAGTTCGTTTTCGACATGACAACTTGTACTTCTCATTGTTGCAACAGGTCCACCTGTATCCTTATTTAAACGAATTATTTTTCCCCTTCCCCTCCACAAATTATACCGACATCAAATACAGTGAAAGCAGGGTTTATCCTGTAGGGGAGGGACATACAAAGCAACAAAGAAACAAATGCGTTAGAAACAAATGTATGAAAGACAAAAACATTGAAAATACATATTTTAGGGTTAATTTTCCTAACATCACATTATCTGAACTTTTCTGCTTGACTCATACATATACTAAGTAATGCAAATAAGGGAAATGATGGGACCTATGTTTGTTTGGGCTTGGCTTACTTCACTTAACATAATTTTTCCAAGTTTTTACATTTCCTAACAAATGGCGTAATGTCATTCTTTCTGATGGAGACATAGAATTCCATTGTGTATATATATACCACATTTACTTGATCCATTCATCTACTGAGGGGCATCGGGGTTGGTTCCAGATCTTAGCTATGGTAAATAATGCTGCAATAAACATAGTTGTGCTGGTAGCTTTAGTGTGGTCTTGTTTGTAAACATTTGGGTAAATGCCCAAAAGGGGGACTGCTCGGTCACAGTGGAGATCTATGTGAATTCTTTTGAGGAACCTCCATACTACTTTCCAAAGTGGTTGAACAAGTTTACATTCCCACCAACAATGAAATAAGGTTCCCTTCTGTCCACATCCCCTCCAGCAACTGTTCTTATTAGACTTCTTGATTTATGCCATTCTAACTGGGGTGAGGTTGTATCCCAATGTTGTTTGGATTTGCATTTCTTTTATGGCTAGGGAGGTTCAACATTTCTTCATGTGTCTATTGGTCATCCTTCTTTATTCTTCAGAGAAGTTTCTCTTTAAGTAATTAGCCCCCTTATTTACTGGGCAGTTGTTTCTTTGAGGATTTGTTGTTGGGGAATTTAATTTTTTGAGTTCCAAGTGTATTTTAGATATGAGACCCTTGTCTGTTGTATGGCTAGTGAAGATCTTCTCCCAATCCGTGGGCTTTCTATTGATCTTGCTAGCTATGTCCTTTGCCATGCAGAAGCTCTGCAATTTCATGAAATCCCAATATCCCAATTGTCCAAACTTTCTTTGATTTGTTGTGTTTCCAGGCCTCTTTTAAGAAAATTTTGGCCTGCGCGAAGGAGACCTATGGTTTCTCCTATTCCATCCTGAATTGTTTTCGTTGTGTCTGCTTTGACTCAGAGGTCTTTGATCCATTTGGGGTTGATTGTGGTGCAGGGTGATATACAAGGGTCTAGCTTTAGTTTTCTACAAGTAGTTAACCAATTTTGCCAGCACCATTTACTGAAGAGGCTGTCTTTCTTCCATTCTATTTTTTTTTAGCTCTCTTATCAAAGATTAGATGGTTATAGGTCTGTAGGTTCACTACTGGGTTTTCAATTCTATTCCATTGGTCCTGAGGTCTGTTCTTATGCCAATACCAAGCTGTTTTGATTACTATGGCTTTATAGTAGTGTTTGAAATTTGGTATTGATGTTCCTCCAGCAGTGTTCTTTCCGTTGAGGAGCGTTTTTCCTATTCAGAGTCTTTTATTGTTCCATATGAAATTTTGGATTGCCTCTTCTATTTCCTTGAAGAATGAGGTTGGAATTTTGATAGGTATCGCAGGGAATTTGTAGAGAGCCTTGGGAAGTATTACCATTTTTATGATATTAATCTTTCCAATCCAGGAGCATAGGAGTTTTTCCCATTTTCTAAGTTCTGTTTTGATTTCCTTTTTCATATTTTTTAAGTTTGCATCATAGAGGTCCTTCACTTCTTTGGTTAAGTTAATTCCTAGGTATTTTATTTTTTGTGGGGTTATTACAAATGGATTTGCTTTCCTAAATTCATCCCCACTTTACTCATTGTTCTCATATAGAAAAGCCATTGATTTGGGGGGTTAATTTTATACCCAGCTACTTTGCCAAAATTTTGAATCAGCTTGAGTAATTTGGGAATGGGGTCTATGGGTTTCTTTAAATACAGGATCATATCATCTCCGAAGAGAGAGTTTTTTTCTTCTTTCTCTCTTTGGATCCCCTTTATGTCTGCATCTTGTCTTATTGCTGTAGCTATGCATTCTAACACTAGGTGGAAGAGAAGTGGAGAGAGTGAACATCTTTGTCTTGTTCCTGAGTTATGAGGAAATGGCTTTAGTTTTTCACCAGTAAGTATAATGCTGGCTGTAAGTTTGTAATATACATCCTTTATTGTATTGAGGAATGTTCTATGGATTCCTAATTTTTCCAGAAACTTCATTATAAAGTGGTGTTGGATCTAGTCGAATGGTTTTTCTGCATCTATTGAGAAAACCATGTGGTTCTTATATTTGTTCCTGTTGATGTGATGAATAATAAAAATTGATTTGCACATATTGAACAAGCTTTGCATCCCTGACAAGAACCCTGTTGATCATGGTGTATGATTTTTTGAATGAATTGTTGAAGTCGATTGGCCAAAATTTGGTTGAGAATTTTTGCATCAATGTTCATCAAAGAAATGGGTCTTTAGTTCTCTTTCTTTGATGAGTCCCTGCCTGGTTTTGGGATGAGGGTTATGATGAATTCATAGACTGTGTTTGGTAGTGAACTTTCTCTTTTAATTTCATTGAAGAGTTGGAGAAGTATTCGTGTGAGCTCTGCAATAAAGGCCTTGCAGAATTCCGCTGTAAAACCCTCTGGTCCTTGACTTTTCTTAGCTGGGAGGTCTCTTATTGCTGTTTCTATTTCATTGCTTTATATGGGCCCGTTAAGATGGTTTAACTCATCTTGGTTTAGTTTTGGCATGTCAATATTTGCTAGGAAAAGGGCCATTTCTCCCAAGTTCTCAAAATAATTAACATAAAGTTTGAGAAGTATTCCCTTAAAATTTTCTGAATATTGGTGGTTTCCGTGGTGATGTTTCCATTCTCATCTCTGAGTTTTTTTTTATTTAGGTGTGTTCTCTTCTTTTTTTGATAAGATTTGCTAAGGGTCTGTCAATTTTGTTAAGTTTTTTGAAGAACCAACTCTTTGTTTTGTTGATTTTTTTCTATAGTTTGTTTTGGATTCTAATTCATTTAATTCTGATTTAATGTTAATTTTTTCTTTCCGTCTACTCGAATGGGGTTTATCTTGCTGCTCTTTTTCAAGGAAGTTCAGATGTCTCATTAAATTGTTGGTTTCAGATCTCTCCGATTTGTTGAGGTAGGAACTCAGAGCTATAAACTTGCCTCTGAGTACTGCCATTCCTATGTCCCAGAGGATCTAGTAATTTGTGTGCTCAGTTTTTTGAATAGCATGAACACTTGAATTTCTTTTCTAATCTCTTCCATGACCCACTCGTGATTCAGCAGTGTGTTATTCAGCCTCCATGTGTTACCGGACTTTCTTTGGTGGCTTTTGGTGTTGAGTTCTAATTTTATTCCCTTGTGGTCTGACAGAATGCAAGGTATAATTTCAATGTGTCTCAATTTGGACAATTTTGCTTTGTGGCCTAAAATGTGGTCTATTTTAGAAAATGTTCCATGTGTATTCTGATGCTCTTGGGTAAAATATTTGGTAGATGTCTGTTAAATCTAGTTGATCTATGCAGTTGTTTAGATCTGCGGTTTCTCTGTTCAGTTTTTGCGGAGGTGAGCTATCTAGTGGGGAGAATGGTATGTTAAAATCCCCAACAATTAATGTCTTTGGATCTTTGTGGGATTTGAGGGAAAGTAGTGTTTCTTGGATAAATTTGTGAGCTCCGTTGTTTGGCGAATAGATATTTAGAAATGTAATATCCTCCTAAAGGAGAGAAACCTTAATTAGTATGTAGGGACTTTCTTTATCTCTTCTCACAAAATTTAATTTGAAGTCTATTTTTTCTGATATTAGGATTGCAACTCCCGCCTGTTTATGGGGGCCATTTGCTTGGTAGATTTTGTTCCAACCTTTAACATTGAAAATGTTTTTGTTTTTACGGTGAAGATGTGACTCCTGCAGGCAGCAGATAGAAGGGTCTTATTTTTTAATCCAACTAGACAGTCTATGTCCCTTAATTGGAGAGTTAAGTCCGTTAATGTTAAGAGATAGGACTGAGAGGTAATTGGGAGTTCCACCTTCTTGGTGGCTGCGAAAACTGGGTTCTTCCTATGGTTCTTGGATTCTCAGTTTGGGTGCAGTTTCTTGGCCTCTATTGTGGTCTTGTTGGTTTTCTATGTGTAAGACATCTTTAAGAATCTTTTGCAGGGTTTCTCCTATTCCATCCGGTAATGTTTTCAGAGTGTCTGCTTTGAGTTCAAGGTCTTTGATCCATTTGGAGTTGATTCTGGTGCAGGGTGATATATAAGGATCTTGCTTTAGTTTTCTACATGTAGTTAACCAATTTTGCCAGCACCATTTACTGAAGAGGCTGTCATTCTTCCATTCTATTGTTTTAGCTTCCTTATCAAAGATTAGATGGCTATAGGTCTGTAGGTTCATTTCTGGGTTTTCAATTCTATTCCATTGGTCCTGAGGTCTGTTCTTATGCAAATACCAAGCTGTTTTGATTACTATGGCTTTATAGTAGAGTTTGAAATTTGGTATTGATATTCCTCCAGCAGTGTTCTTTCCGTTGAGGAGCGTTTTTGCTATTCGGGGTCTTTTATTGTTCCATATGAATTTTTTGATTGCCTCTTCTATTTCCTTGAAGAATGAGGGTGGAATTTTGATAGGTATCGCGTTGAATTTGTAGATAGCCTTGGGAAGTATTGCCATTTTCACGATGTTAATCTTGCCAATCCAGGAGCATGGGAGGTTTTGCCATTTTTTAAGTTCTGTGTTGATTTCCTTTTTCAAGATTTTAAAGTTTTCATCATAGAGGTCCTTCACTTCTTTGGTTAAGTTAATTCCTAGGTATTTTATTTTTTGTGGGGCTATTACAAATGGAGTTGCTTTCCTAATTTCAGCCACACTTTTCTCATTGTTGGCATACAGAAAAGCCATTGATTTTGGGGGGTTAATTTTATAACCTGCTACTTTGCCAAAGTTTTGAATCAGCTTGAGTAATTTGGGAGTGGAGTCTATGGGATTCTTTAAATACAAGATCATGTCATCTGCAAAGAGGGAAAGTTTTATTTCTTCTTTCCCTATTTGGATCCCCTTTATGTCTGCATCTTGTCTTATTGTTGTAGCTAGGCATTCTAATACTAGATTGAAGAGAAGTGGAGAGAGTGGGCATCCTTGTCTTGTTCCTGAGTTAAGAGGAAATAGCTTTAGTTTTTCACCATTGAGTATAATGCTAGCTGTAGGTATGTCATATACAGCCTTAATTGTATTGAGGAATGTTCCATGGATTCCTAAATTTCCAGAACCTTCATCATAAAGGCGTGTTGGATCTTGTCAAATGCTTTTTCTGCATCTATTGAGATAACCATGTGGTTCTTATTCTTGCTCCTGTTGATGTGGTGAATAATATTAATTGATTTGCGTATATTGAACCAGCTTTGCATCCCTGAAATGAATCCTGTTTAGTCATGGTGTATGATTTTTTGGATGAATTGTTGAAGTCGATTGGCCAAAATTTTGTTGAGAAGTTTTGCATCAATGTTCATCAAAGAAATGGGTCTATAGTTCTCTTTCTTTGATGAGTCCCTGCCTGGTTTTGGGATGAGGGTTATGATGGCTTCATAGAATGTGTTCGGTAGTGAGCTTTCTCTTTCTATTTCATTGAAGAGTTGGAGGAGTATTGGTGTGAGCTTTGCATTGAAGGCCTTGTAAAATTTCGCTGTAAAACCATCTGGTCCTGGACTTTTCTTAGCTGGGAGGTCTCTTATTGCTTTTTCTATTTCAATGCTTGATATGGGCCTGTTAAGCTGGTTTAACTCATCTTGGTTTAGTTTTGGCATGTCAATATTTGCTAGGAAAAGATTTTTTTTTCTGTCAAGTTCTCAAACTTATTAGCATAAAGTTTTGAGAAGTATTCCCTTATAATGTTCTGAATCTTGGTTGTTTTCGTGGTGATGTTTCCATTCTCATCTCTGAGTTTATTAATTTGGGTGTGTTCTCTCCTTTTTCTGATAAGGTTTGCTAAGGGTCTGTCAATTTTGTTAAGTTTTTCAAAGAACCAACTCTTTGTTTTGTTGATTCTTTCTATAGTTTTTTTGGATTCTAATTCATTTAATTCTGATTTAATTTTGATTATTTCTTTCCGTCTACTGGATTGGGGTTTATCTTGCTGCTCTTTTTCAAGGAGGTTTAGATGTGTCATTAAATTGTTAGTTTCAGATCTCTCCAATTTGTTGATGTAGGAGCTCAGAGCTATAAACTTGCCTCTGAGTACTGCCTTTGCTGTGTCCCAGAGGAGCTGGTAATTTGTGTGTTCATTTTTGTTGAATAGCATGAACATTTGAATTTCCTTTCTAATCTCTTCCATTACCCACTCATGATTCAGCAGTGTGTTGTTCAGCCTCCATGTGATACCCGACTTTCTTTGGTGGCTTTTGGTGTTGAGTTCTAATTTTATTCCCTTGTGGTCAGAGAGAATGCAAGGTATAAATTCAATGTTTCTGAATTTAGACAAGTTTGCTTTGTGGCCTAAAATGTGGTCTATTTTAGAAAACGTTCCATGTGCTGCTGAGAAGAACGTGTATTCTGATGCTGCTGGGTGAAATGTTCGGTAAATGTCTGTTAAGTCTAGTTGATCTATGCAGCTATTTAGATCTGCGGTTTCTCTGTTGAGTTTTTGACCAGTTGATCTATCTAGTGGGGAGAGTGGTGTGTTAAAATTCCCAACAATTAATGTCTTTGGATCTATATGGGATTTGAGGGAAAGTAGTGTTTCTTTGATAAATTTGGGTGCTCCATTGTTTGGCGAATAGATATTTAGAATTGTAATATCCTCCTTAAGGAGAGATCCTTTAATTAGTATGTAGCGACCTTCTTTATCTCTTCTCACGAATTTTAATTTGAAGTCTATTTTATCTGATATTAGGATTGCAACTCCCGCCTGTTTATGAGGGCCGTTAGCTTGGTAGATTTTGTTCCAGCCTTTAACCTTGAAAATGTGTTTGTTTTTACTGGCAAGATGTGACTCCTGCAGCCAGCAGATAGAAGGGTCTTGTTTTTTAATCCAACTAGACAGTCTATGTCGCTTAATTGGAGAGTTCAGTCCGTTAACGTTAAGAGATAGGACTGAGAAGTATTTGGGAGTTCCTGCCATGTTATCCACCTTCTTGGGGGCTGTGAAAATTGGGTTCTTCCTAAGGTTCTTGGATTCTCAGTTTGGGTGCAGTTTCTTGGCCTTTGTTGCGTTCTTGTTGGTTTTCTATGTGTAGGACATCTTTAAGAATCTTTTGCAGGGCTGGTTTGGTGGAGATGTATTACAGCATGTATTACAGGATGGAATAGGAGAAACCCTAGGTCTCCTTGGCTCAGGTCAAAATTTTCTGAATAGAGACGCGGAAGCACAACAAATCAAAGAAAGGTTGGACAAATGGGATTGCATAAGATTGCAGAGCTTCTGCAGGACAAATGACATAGCTGGCAAGATCAATAGAAAGCCCACCGATTGGGAGAAGATCTTTACTAGCCATACAGCGGACAAGGGTCTCATATCTAAAATATACTTGGAACTCAAAAAATTAAACCACCCAACAACAAATCCTCAAAGAAACAACTGCCCAATAAATAAGTGGGTGAAAGACTTAAAGAGAAGCTTCTCTGAAGAAGAAAGAAGGATGGCCAATAGACACATGAAGAAATGTTCAACATCCCTAGCCATAAAAGAAATGCAAATCAAAACAACATTGAGATATCACCTCACTCCAGTTAGAACAGCAAAAATCAAGAACTCTAACAACAACAGATGCTGGAGGGGATGTGGACAGAAAGGAACCTTACTTCATTGTTGGTGGGAATGTAAACTTGTTCAACCACTTTGGAAAGCAGTATGGAGGTTCCTCAAAAGACTTCACATAGATCCCCCCTATGATCCAGCAATCCCACTTTTGGGCATTTACCCAAATGTTTACAAACAAGACCACACTAAAGCTACCAGCACAACTATGTTTATTGCAGCATTATTTACCATAGCTAAGATATGGAACCAACCCAGATGCCTGTCAGTAGATGAATGGATGAAGAAAATGTGGTATATATACACAATGGAATTCTATGCCTCCATCAGAAAAAATGGCATTTCCCCATTTGTTAGGAAATGGAAAGTTTTGGAAAAAAATATATTAAGTGAAGTAAGCCAGGCCCAAAGAAGCATAGGTCCCATGGTTTCCCTTATTTGCAATATCTAGTATAGGTATGAGTCAAGCGGAAAAGGCCAGATAATGTGATGTTAGGAAAATGAACCCTTAAATATGTATTTTAATGTTTTCGTTTCTTTCATGCATGTGTTTCTAACGCATTTATAAGATTATTTCTTTGTTGCTTTGTATGTCCCTCCCCCACATTGTAACCCCCGCTTTCACTATATTTGATGTCAGTATAAAATGTGGAGGAGATGGGGACAAACAAGTCGTTTAAGGATTCAGGTGGACCTGTTGCAACAATGAGAAGTACAAAATGTCATGTCAAAACCAGCTTTACAATGTCGGTGTGGGGGGGGAGGGGGGTATAATTGTGTGGGGGGAGGGGGGAGGCTGGGAAGGGAGGTGAAGGGTAAACAAAGGAGGAGGCTGCAATACTTGGTAAGAAATATATGCATTATCCTGCCCATGTAATTGTAGCCCCTCTGTTCAGTATGTTCTCAAATAAAATAAAATTAAATAAAAAAAAATAAAAAATAAAAAAAGAATCTTTTGCAGGGTTGTTTTGGTGGAGATCTATTGTTTCAATTTTTCTTTGCTATGGAAGGTTTTTATTTGGCTTTCAGTAATGAAGGAGAGTTTAGCTCACTAGAGAATTCTTGATTGATAGTGATTTGTTTTTAGCGCATGGCATACATCATTCCAGGCTCTTCTTGCTTTGATTGTCACTGCTGAGATATCTGAGGAGATTCTAATTGGTTTCCCTTTACATGTCATTAATGTTTTTTCCTTGACAGCTTTAAGGATCTTTTCCTTGGTCTGAATTGATCCTATGTTGATTATAATTTGACAGTGGGATGTCCTATTCTGGTCTGGCCTATTTGGAGTTCTAAAAGCTTCTTGTATGTGAATAGGCCTATCTTTTTGCATGTTTGGGAAGTTCTCTGCTAGGATCCTGTTAAACAAATTTCCTTCACCATTAACTTCTGTTTCTAGGTGATCCTCTACAACCATTACTCTTAGATTAGGCCTTCTGATGGTGTCTTCCAAGTGTTGGATAGATCTCTCATATTTTTTGGATTTCTCTTGGATGGTTGTGTGTTCTTTCTCTATAATGTTTAGGCTCTCTTCACTCCCCGAGATTCGATCTTCTGCATGGTCTCACCTCCTGTCGAGACTTTCTACTTTGTTTTTTATTTTTTTTCCTTCTAGTTGGTCAGCTTCGATGGCTTCAAATTCTTTGTTGAAGCTTTGTTTTAGATCTTGTATGAAGTTCTTTACTTCCTTAATTTGGTGCTCAGTGTTTATTCTCAAATCACTTAGTTGATTGGTTATGGTTTCCTTGGACTCCCATTCCTTCTCTTATTTTCTATTCAGCATTCCCTTTGTGGGCTCCCTGACTTCCTTCAGCTCTTTGTTAATGGATTCCCTGAATGCCTTTAGTGATCTTTCTGTATTCTCATCCTGCTCTCTCAATTCCTGTATTACTCTTTGATTAGCTTCCTCCGGTTCATGCGATTCCTGTAGTTCTCTTTGAGGGTTCTCAGCCTGCTCACTCCATTCCTGCCTTTCCCTTTGAGTATTCTCAAGCTGCTCATGCAAATCCTGTATCAGTTTTTGAGTACCTTCCTCACGCTTATGATATTCCTGTATAAACTTTTGGATTGTTTCCACTCTCTCCCTATCCTGCTCATACAAAATTCTTGGAATGTTTTCAATCTTTTCATTTATCATGTTTGGTAGCAGTGTTCGTAGAGCTCTTTGGGAACTCTCTTCTGGATTATTCATTATCTGTTATCTGTTCTGTCCCCTGATTATCATGAGTGGGATTTGAGATACCGGGACTTGCAATTTTTCTTGTGTTTTTCCGGCTAACTCTGCCGATTTGGGATGAAATTAACACCAGTTTTGTGCTAGAACACTATCTTAAGGCAAACATCAACCAAAGTCTATATTTGCACAGTCAATATTCTGCAGATACAATCTAGTTCAACAGATACATCTATTCAACATCAAACAACTATATATTAATGGGCTACAAACCACAAAGAAGAATTTGGAAAACCACAAATTATTAGGTTTAGGAAGAGTTGTGGGTAAAAAATAGGAAGAGTGATGTGGGATGGCACAGTGAGTGTTAACTAAGTCCTAATCTCAAACCAGGAAATAGGTTGGATAGGATGAAAGTAGAGAGATAGAAAAAAAAAGAAATAGAAAGGGGAAAAAAGAGACCATAAAAAATAGAAAAGTAAAAATTAAAAATATTATAGAGATTCGTAAACAAACTATTCAGAGAAGAAAATGAATTTAATGAGAGAAAGGGAGGGATATAAAGGAGATTTGAAAAACTTAAAAATAAAAATACTTAAAAAAGTATATAGGTATAAAGAGGTAGTACTGCTATTAAGGAATTTAAGTCTAAGAGGTTTCGAATTGAGTAATAAATTTGTGGATTAAGTGTCTACACAATGGGGGATAACGTCTAATAATTGACTACGGGTTTATCTGAGGATGTGCAGAACAGCAATTAAGTCACATAAAGAACGAAAGAGAAGAACAGATGAAAAGGATAAGAAAGAAAGAAAAAAGATCAGAAGTTCAATAGAGCTAAACAAAAACAAAAACAAACACAAAAAAGAGAGAAAAACTCACACTCACTTATAACCCTAAAATAAAATTCTAAGAGGAAAAAAAATTACTATAAAACATTTTTTTTCAAAAAAGGTAAAAATTAAAGATTAAAAAATTTTTAGAAACAAAATTTTTTTTATAAAATATAGAACAAAAAATTCTTTGACTTTTTTGGGAAGGGCGGGAAAAATCCTGTATCATCCTTGTGTCCATAACCAGCCCCTTGTTGGAGTCTCTGGTCTGCTTGTGTTCCTGTGGCTTGGTTGGTTACTTAAGTCAGTTTCTTTGAACAGACAGAAAAATGCTCTGCAACCCTCCTCCCAGGTTAGTTCAATGGGAGGGAGGTCTGCTTTGAGTATCACAAAAGAGGGAGATGGCTTTTTCCTTGGGTTTGTAGGTGCTGTGATGAGGCTAGGTTCTGGGTAGAGTTGACGCCTTTCAGCAAACAGTAGCTTTTCCTGGGGGCTGGTTTGTGAGAAACTCACAGAGCCCAGCCTGGAGCCATTCTCAGGGTTTCTGTTTACTGAATTTCAATTGATTGTCAAGGCTGCTAAAGGGAGGGTCAGCCTCTGGCTCTGATTACCCAGTGAAGAAAGCCACTCCTAGGGCTGGCGCCTGAGCTGGGTGACTTTTCCCTGTGTGGAGCTGAGTCTGGCAGGTCAGGTTAGGCTCTTTTGACCTGCTAGATGTCTCTAGATTTATTCCAAGGCCTGAGTTGGTGCTAGCAGCTCCACCAAGCTTTGTCGGTATCCAAGATGGAGATCTCCGGTACTGGGGGGCGAGGGGTGGCCTTCCCTCCTCTGCTCCCTGAGAAGGAGTGAGGATGTTAGGCTGCTATGCACGCCGAGTCTTGGTTCCTGGGTAGTCTCTGGTCTGTGAACTGCAGGATGAAGATGTCTGCTCCTTGTCAGTTCTTGCTGGTGTTGTGTAGAATCCGCTCATCCACCTCGTCTGGCTGCTTCGTCCTGGTCTCTTTGTGATTCAGGTATGGCGGCTGCAGTCGCTTCCGCCACCACTGCTGCTGTGGCGGCGGCTGCTGACAAGTGCTCAGGGCTGTCTCCTTGCCTGTATTTTCTCTCTCTGGCCTAACTCTCTGTGTGATGGCACACTTGGCGTGATTCTCTGGCTTAGTACTGTTCACTGGAGCTCTGAAACTGCTTTCTTATGTGAGAGCCTGTTTAGCCTCCAGCTTCTCCTCTGCCATCTTCCCCTCGAAGCCTTAAATGAAATTTTATGTAATGAGATTCATCTACTCACTGGGAACTGGACAGCTCAGTTTCCAAATTGGGAAGCTGAAATTCTCAAAAACATAGTGATAAAATATAATCCAAGCAGGGCGCTAGTGGCTAATGCCTGTAACACCAGTTAATAAGGAGGCTAAGATCTGAGGATCATGATTCAAAGCCAGCTCAGGCAGGAAAATCTGTGAGCTCTTATCTCCAATAAACCACTAGAAAACCAAAAGCGGCACTGTGGCTCAAGCGGTAGAGTGCTTGCCTTGAGGTGAATAGTGCAGGGACTGCGCCCAAGACCAGAGTTCAAACTCCACTCCCAACCAAAACACACACACACACACACACACACACACACACAATCCAAGTGAAGAAGGTTCCATTGGATACTAACTGCATGTCTGTGAATTATCTAAGTTTTTCTCTCTTATAGCAGTTACCACTCACTTAGATTGACAGCGGGAGGAAAGGCGTGGGAGATAAACACAAGCTACTTGGGATACTGAGAGCTGCTCCTTGAAGGTAAGGGTTGTGCATGAATCTTTTCTATATTTAGTAGACATCAAAGTGTGTAGAATCCTGTAGTTATAAAAATGTATTTCAACATGTACAACAGATGCTCTGTTTATCAAAATAGGAGAGAAATCAGACAGGTGGATTCTATAAATATACAAGCAATATATAGAAAATTTGCTACATTCTATTCCATGATAGGCTCTGGAATAAACTTTGGTTTTCTGTACATACTAGGTAAATATTCACACACTAAAAAACAGAAGTGTAATCCTTTATTACGGTTAAAATATATAGAATATCTTAATGAAATGTATTTGTGGACCTATTTTTTCCTTAATTTCTTCCACTCCTGCATTAAAAATGGCTCTAAGAGAAAAGTTTCTAGATGTGTAAAATATGAACTCCATCTATTTCGTTTGTTGAATTTGTACTTTAGATAGGATTTAAGTCCTTATTTCATCTTTAGGCTTAGGGCTAGGAAAAGAATAAGTAATCTCAACAGATTGTCATGCCTCACTTTTAAGGAGAGTTATGTATTTATCAGGAGAAATATGTATTGGTCTTGGTAGCTAGGAAACTTCAAGAAACAAAAGAAAAAGAACAATTCCACAGCAGTCTCAAGTATTTGCATATCTTCAAGTGAACATTAGTTGCTCTTTATTCTATAGTATATTTACAAGGATAGTTTTACAACCTATTTCTAAGCTATTGTCATCCTCCAGAGTAAAGTTCAGGCATGCCTATTGCTCATTATATAGATCGCAGTTGCTCAAACTCAGAACCCATTTTTTGTATAGGTTTCACCTGGCTACCTTTACCTCTTTCAGTAGCACTGAGGGCTGGGAGATTTATTTCAAATATTTAAATACACACAAACACACACACACATCACTGGCTTTCACTATTGCTGTAAAAATTAAGTCCCTTTTGTCCCTTACCCAAGAGTATCATAAATCGTGTACCATCCATGAAAATGTGACAAGTTCATTTTTAACTTGCAAGTAGGTTAAATCTCTAGCCTCATACAATTCTACATATTCATATGAAGAAAAATATATACCTAGAGTTTTGGTGTGCTTCTACATTATGAAGCTCTCAATTTTCATTTTTTTAAAAAATACATTTTTATTGTAAAAATAATGTACAGAGGGGTTAGAGTTTCATGAGGAAGGTAATGAGTACATTTCCTATCAAGCATTGGAAGGCAGCTCAGTGGTAGAGTGCTTGCCTTGTAGGCATGAGGCCCTGGGTTCAATGCCTCCGTACCACATACACAGAAAAGGCCAGAAGTGGTGCTGTGGCTCAAGTGATAGAGCACTAGCCTTGAGCTGAAGAGCTGAGGGACAGCACCCAGGCCCAGAGTTCAAGCACTATGACTGGCAATTAAAAAAATCTGTATCAAATTCATCATATTTGCCCTATTTTAGAAATTGGAAGTCACATATTTCCATCAGAACTAACTATATTTAATGGTACAACTTTCTACGGTGTTTTTAGGACCTAATAATTTGTGGATATGCCCCAAGGCTTTTTACTAAAAGCTGAGGGAATAGGTCCAAAAATGGAAGCCGATAAACAGTCAGAGCATTATTATGTAGCTTTAGTTCACTGTTACAAAAGAGGAGTGCAAATCAATATGATGGTTCATCGTTACAGGACCAGAAGACATACTAGAAACTAACATCAGAGAAGAGTCAGTCACTGTAGGAAAACGCAAACAGGATGCACCAAAGGATGCAATCATCAGTGTCCAAATAAGCAACACAGAATGGTATAAAGTCATTGCAAGCATATATTTGATGAGTGGTTCACATAAGAATATATAAAGAACAACATCCCAACAATAACAAACAACCTGATTTTACACTGTGCAAAGAATTCAGATGTTTCTCCAGAGAAGACAATTAAAATGTTAACATGCACATAAAGGTGTTTAACGTCACTAACTACTAGGAACGTGTAAGTCAAAACAATGAAGAATATGACCATTTCATATGAATTAGGATAACTACAAAAAACAAAGTAACAATACTGACAAAAGTGTGGCAAAATTGGAACCTTTCTATGGGAAACAGTATGGCAACTTTTCCAGCAATTCAAAACAGGATTATTCATGCCTGTAATCCTAACCAGTCAGGACAAGAAGCTGAAATCCAAGGATCATCGTTCCAAGCTAGCCTGAGTAGAAAACAGGAAGTGGACCTGTGTTTTAAAGTGGTAAAACACTAGCCTTGAGGAAAAGTTCAGAGACAGTGACCTGGCCCTGAGTCAAGCCCATGACAGAAAAAAAAATGAAAGGAAGGAAAGAGAATTGTCATATGATCCAATGACTCCACTTCTGGGCATATACTCTAAAGATCTAAAAGCAGGGTCTTGAAGAAATCTTTGAGCACTCATATTCATTTTGTACAATACTAAAACATGGAGGCAATCCAAGTGGCCATCAACAAATGAATACATAAAATAAATGTGGTTTATACATACAGTGGTATATTACTTCAACTTTAAAAAGAATTATTTTGTGACAGATGGTATATTATGGCTGAATCTTGGGGACACTGTACTACATGAAATAAGCCAGTCATAACAAGATCAAATATTGCATAATTCTACTTATATCAGTTACATAGAACAGTCAAATTGATAGAGACAGGAAGCAAAATCGTACTTGATGGAGATCTTGAAGCAGAGGAGAGTGGAAAATTATTTAATGAATATAGATTTTAATATTGGAGGATGATATCAGTGTGGACATTGAACTTGTACAATATTGTAAATATACTTACTACTATGTTGTAATCTTAAAATGATTAAGATAATAAAACCTGGGAGAAGAGAAGGAGAATGATGGAAGGGTAAATATGATCAGGGTACATTGTATGCCTATGTGGATATATCAAAATGAAATCCACTTATATAACTAGGTAATGCTAATACAAAGTGTAAAAAGATGATCAATTTTAAATTGTTTGCATTTGACCACAATTTCTGGAAAAAAAAAGAAAAAAACCACCACAGGCTGGGAAAAAAATTTAAATTTCCAGTAAGCAATAAACCTGGGTTCAAAACTATATCTCACTTAAGTGTGTGAAGCTGTTTTGTAATGTAATGAGAGAAGGCTCAGGAAAATCACCCCTTTTGTACAAAAATACATAGTGAATTTGCCGTAATTTGGATGTTATCATACAAATTTTAAAAATATAATAGCATATGTAGCATCTGAGATATGTTTCCTCTTTTTCTTAAGCTTCAAAGTAGTTTCTACTTGCACACAAAATGCATCATCTATTCTGCTTACAAAACAGTAAAACATTACAGGTGAGGTCTATAGCCCTTAATATACATAGCAATACATCTGAGGTGCCTACCATAATATCCACCCTTCCTTTCTGAATCAATAAAGACACCTTTCCATTTAACTGAACACCAGGCTAAGTAAAATAGTGATAACATTTCCCAATAGTGATAATATTTAGATAACAATACAGAGAAAAAATTTTGGGAGGTTATTGTGAATGGGGTTGCTCCCTTTATTTCCCTCCCTTCTTGTACATTGTCAGTGTACAGGAAGGCAACTGATTTTTGTGGGTTTATTTTGTATCCTGCTACTTTGCTGAAGTGATTTATGATTTCTAAATGGATGGAGTTCTTGGGATCGAGAACGTATAAAATCATGTCGTCTGCAAAAAGGGATAGTTTATCTTCTTCTTTTCCTATGCAGATCCCTTTAATATCTTTTCCTTGCCTTATTGCCCTGGATAAGGGTTCCAGGACTATATTGAAGAGGAGTGCAGACAGGGGGCATCCTTGCCTTGTTCCTGATTTTAGGAGAATTGGTTGTAGCTTTTCCCCATTACGTATAATTGGCTATTGGTCTGACATAAATGGCTTTTATTGTTTTAAGAAATGTTCCTTTTATTCCTATTTTCTCCACAGCTTTTAGTATGAATGAATGTTGATTTTTATCAAAGGCCTTTTCTGCATCTGTGGCGATAATCATGTGATTCTTGACCTTGGCTCTGTTGATGTGTTGGATTACATTTATTGACTTATGTATGTTAAACCATCCCTGCATCTCTGGGATGAAACCTACCTGGTCATAGTGTATTTTTTATGTGTTTCTGGATTCTGTTAGCTAGAATCTTATTAAGGATCTTTGCATCTGTGTTCATCAAGGAAATTGGCCTGTAATTCTACTTTTTGGTTGGGTCTTTGCCTGGTTTGGGGATGAGTGTGATATTGGCATCGTAGAATGAGTTTGGGATAGCTCCCTCCTTCTCTGTTTCTCTGAAGAGCTTGAGGAGTATGGGTAATAGCTCTTCTTTAAAGGTCTTATAGAATTCTGCTGTGAATCCATCTAGTCCTGGGCTTTTTTTTGTTGGAAGACTTTTGATAACTTCCTGTACCTCGTTGTAGGATATTGGCTTATTTAATTGGTTTACTTCTTCTTTGCTCAATTTGGGCAACTTGTATTTCTCTAAAAATGCATCTATTTCTGCCAGGTTTTCTTCCTTTAGAGAGTATAACTTTTGAAAGTAGTCCGTTAGGATTGTTTGGATATCTTGGGTACGTGTGGTGATTTTTCCCGTAGCATCCCTAATCCTGTTAATAAGGGTTTTCTCTCTTTTTTTTTTTAAATTAATCTTGCCAACGGTCCATCAATTTAATTTATTTTTTCAAAGAACCAGCTTTTTATTTGGTTAAATTTGGCTATAATTTTCTGGTTTTCTAATTGGTTAATCTCTGCTCTTAATTTGGGTATCTGGCTCCATCTAGTAACTTTAGGTTCCATTTTTTTCTTGTTTTTCTAGCTGTTTTAATTGCAACATGAGATTATTTACTTGGTCTGTTTGCATTTTCTTGATGTGGGCACTGAGAGCAATAAATCTGCCCCTCAGGACTGCTTTTGCTGTGTCCCACAAGTTTCTTTGCGAGGTGTTTTCATTTTCATTGAGTTGTAGGAAAAGTTTTATTTCTTCTCTGATCTCTTCTGTTACCCAGGCATTGCTAAGAAGTGTGCTGTTCAATTTCCCTGTATTAGAGAAATTTCTGCAGTATGCTTTGTTATTGAGAACTAGCTTAATTCCACTGTGGTCAGATAGGACACAAGGGATTATGTCGATCCCTTTGTATTTGCTTAAGTTCTTTGCATGAACTATGATATGGTCTATTTTGGAGAAAGTTCCATGAGCTGCTGAGAAGAATGTGTACTGTGTTGTTTTAGGGTGAAATACTCGGTAGATGTCAGTTAATTCCGCTTGAAGTATGGCCTCACTTAATTCAGTAGCTCCTTTGCCAATCCTCTGGTTGGTGGACCTGTCCTTTGGTAGAGTGGTGTGTTAAAGTCTCTTAGTATTATCGTATTGCAGTCTATTTTATTCTGTAAGGTTGAGAGTATTTGTTTAACCTATGTGGGTGCACCAATATTTGGGGCATATAAGTTGATGATGGTAATATCCTCCTCTTGGATTGTTCCCTCTATTAATATGTAGTGTCCGTCCTTGTCTTTCTGTACTGATTTTAATGAAAAGTTTATTTTGTCAGATATCAGGATAGCTACACCTGCTTTCTTACTGGGGGAATTTGATTTGTAGATCCTTTTCCAACCCTTTACTCTGAATTTGTTTGTATGTTTGGCTGAGTTTTTGGGGTTATGAAGATATAGTGTCGTTTCATCTGCACAAAGGGATAGTTTAACTTCTTCTTTCCCTATGAGGATCCCTTTAATGTCTTTGTCTTGCCTTATTGTTCTGGCTAATTGTGCCAGGACTATATTGAAGAGGAGTGGAGAGAGTGGGCATCTTTGCCTTGTTCCTGATTTTAGGAGAATTGGTAGTAGCTTTTCCCTATTACTTATAATATTGGGTATTGGTCTGTCGTGTATGGCTTTCATTGTTTTAAGAAATGTTCCTTCTGGAAGTGGCGCTGTAGCTTTAGTGGTAGAGCACTCGCCTTGAGCTGAAGAGCTGAGGGACAGCGCCCAGGCCCAAAATTCAAGCCCCACGACCGACAAAAAAAAAAAAAAGAAATGTTCCTTCTGTTCCTATTTTCTCCACAGCTTTTAACATAAATGAATGTTGTATTTTACCAAAAGCCTTTTCTGTGTCTGTGGAGATAAGCACGTCAATCTTGACTTGGCTTTGTTGATGTGTTGGATTACATTTATTGACCTATGTATGTTAAACCATCCCTGCATCTCTAGGATGAAGCCCACCTGGTCATAGTGTATGATTATTTTGTGTGTGTTTTCTGGATTCTGTTAGCTAGAATTTTGTTAAGGGTCTTTGAATCTGTGTTCAAGGAAATTTGTCTAATTCTCTTTTTTGGTTGAGTTTTTGCCTGATTTGGGGATGAGTGTAATATTGGCGTCATAGAATGAGTTTGGGATAGTTCCCTCCTTCTCTGTTTCTCTGAAGAGTTTGAGGAATATGGGTATTACTTCCTCTTTATAGGTTTTATAGAATTCTGTTGTGAATCCATCTATTCTTGGGCTTTTCCTTATTGGAAGACTTCTGATTGCTTCCTGCATCTCATTGTGACATAGTGGCTAATTGATTTACTTCTTCTTTGCTCAGTTTGGGGAACTTCTGTTTCTGTAAAAATGCATCCATTTCTGCCAGGTTTTCTTTGTTTAGAAAATATAACTTTTGAAAAGACTCCTTTAAAATTGTTCAGATATCCTGGCTACTTGTGATTTTTCCTATGGCATCCCTGATCTTGTTAATTTGGGTTTCCTCTCTTCTTTTCTTAATTAATCTTGCCAACGGTCCATCAATTTTACTTATTTTTTCAAAGAAACAGATTTTTGTTTTATTAATTTTATCTATTATTTTCCTATTCTCTATTTCATTAATTTTCAGCTATTAGTTTGATTGGCTTTGTCTAGTAACGTTGGGTACCATTTTTTTCATGTTTTTCTAGCTGTTTTGATTGCAATATGAGATTTTTTACTTGGTCTGTCTATTTTCTTGATGTGGGCACTGAAGGTAATAAATTTGCCCCTTAAGACTGCTTTTGCTGTGTCCCACAAGTTTCTTTGTGATGTATCTTCATTTTCATTGAGTTGTAGGAACTTTTTAATTTCTTCTTTAAGTTCTTCTGTTACCCAGGTTTTTCATAGAAGTGTGCTGTTGAATTTTGATGTATTTGAATAATTTCTACGGTTTGATTTATTATTGAAAAGTAGCTTGATTCCACTGTGTTTGGACAGGACACGGGATTCGGTCCATCCCCTTGTATCTGCTTAAGTTCCTTGCATGAACTATGATTTTGGAGAAAGTTCCATGAGCTGCTGAGAAGAATGTGTATTGTTGTTTTAGGGTGAAATACTGGGTAGATTTCAGTTAGTTCTGCTTTTGGCTTCACTCAATTCAGTAGCTTCTTTGCCAATCCTCTCTTTGGTAGACCTGTCCTTTGATGAGAGTGGTGTGTTAAAGTCTCCTAGTATTATAGTATTGGGATCTATTTTATTCTGTAAGTTTGCTTAACATATTTTGGTGCGCCAATGTGTGGGTAATATAAGTTAATAATGGTAATATCCTCCTCCTGGATTGTTCCCTGTATTAATATGTAGTGTCCTTCTTTGTCTTTTTCTATTGATTTTAATGAAAAGTTTATTTTGTTAGATATCAGGATAGCTACTCCTGCTTTCTTACTGGGGGCATCTGATTGGTAGATCCTTTTCCAACCCTTCACTCCGAGTTTGTATGTTTGGTTGAGAAGTGGGTCTCCTGAAGGCTAAAATGGATGGGTCATGTTTTCTGATCCAATCTGGAGTTCTTTTTCTTTTGATTGGTGAATTAAGACCGTTAATATTAAGAGATAATACAGAGAGATGCATTGTGGTCCCTGTCATTCCCTGTTTCTATAAGATTTTCTTCTTTCCTTTCCTTCTGTGCTTGCTCAGTTAGAATTCTATTAAAGCCTGTCTGGTGTGGGTCCCTGTTCCTGGTTGCTTTCTTCATGTTGTGTTCCCCCTATTGTATTCTTTGTAATGCTGGCTTAATGTTTATGTATTGAGTTAGTTTTTCTTTACTTTTAAAGTTTTTCAGTTCTCCATCTACTGTGAATGCTAGCTTTGCCAGTTATATCAGTCTGGGTTGGCAGTTATTGGCTCTCAGGGCTCGTATGGTACTTCCCCAGGCCTTTTTTGCATTCAGTGTCTGTGTGGAGAGATCTGCATTGATTTAATTTTTTCCCATTGTAGTATACCTGCTTCTTCATTTTTGCTGCATGCAAGATTGTTTCCTTATTTTTCAGATCTACCATTTTTTACTATAATGTGTCTAGAAGTGTTTCTCCTGGGATCTTGCTTCTTTGGTATTCTATATGCTTCTGTTATGTAGGTAACTTGTTCTTTTTTGAGATGGGGGAAAGTTTCACAGATTATCTTTTTGAATAGGTGTTGCATTCGCTTGCTTTGATATTCCTCACTTTTGTCCACTCGAATTATATGAAGGTTAAATTTCCTGGAACTATCTGCTTGCTCTTGGATTTCCCTTTGGCATAATTTAAGTGATTTTTTTTCCATATCTGAGATTTTTTTGGTCCAGTTGGTGTATTCTGTCTTCTGTATCTGACACTCTACATTCCGTTTTGTTCACTCTGTTAACTACAGCTTCCATTGTGGTTTGCATGGACTCATTTCTGGATTCAATGTTGGTTCTCCAAGTACTAATCTCACCTCTTAATGAGGTGTGTGCTACCTCTATTTTTGTACTAATCTCACCTCTTAGTGAGGTCTGTGCTGCCTCTGTGTTTGTACTAATATCACCTTTTAGTGAGGTGTGTACTGCCTCTATTTTTGCATGCACCTCCTGTGTGATACCTTGCATCACTTTCAATATTTTGTCCCTGTGTTCTTTAAATTTCTGGTCTATTTCTCACTTTAATTCTTGAGTCATTACCTCCTGCATCTCTTGGATGTAACTTTGTCTTCCATTCCTGCTTTGCTCCCACTGGGCCTCTCCCCTGGGTAGCTGCTGGCTTTTGGGGGTAGCTTGCTATACAGGGTGTTGATAAGGCTTGTAATATTTTTTCTGTTATTTTCAGGGATTATTGTAGACTAATCTGAAATTTTGTTTTGGTCAATATATGTCTGCTTTGCTTGGTTGCTGTTTCTGTGCTGGTAGAGAGAGTTTGTACCTGCCTGGTCTCAGTTCTGTTGTTGGCCAACCTCTAGCTTCTACTCTGACCGATGTAGGGTTCTGTTCTCAGCTCTCTGCTGTAGAACAATGGCAGTTCCCACCTATAGAAGGGTTGAGCAGCCTAGAATGTTCCTGTTTATTCCAACAGGTGCTCTTGGTGAGATCGGATGTGCTGGATGTACTCTCCCATTTGCTGGAGTCTGCTATGGGCTCCTGATTTTTTTTGGCCGGTTGTGGGCTTGAACTCTGGGCCTGGGCGCTGTCCCTCAGCTCTTCAGCTTAAGGCTGGTGCCCTACCATTTGAGCCACAGCACGACTTCTGGCCCTTTCTGCATATACGGTGTTTGGGAATCAGATCCAGGACCTCATGCACACAAGACAAGCACTCTAATCCTGAGCCACCTTACCAGCCTGACCTCCTGACTATTATCAGGTGCTGGCGGCCTGCGTTGTCCAATAACCAGCCTAGGATATATGGGTCGGGTTCTGGTTGGGTTTTTGCTTCTGGTTCTCTTGTGCTGGACCCCTGATCTTTTGCTGTCAGAGGCATGATTCCAAGGCGGGTGGAGTTCCTTGTTTCCCCTCCCCCCTCTGCTGAGGCATATGCTAAGCTTCTGAATTCAGTTGGGAAGAGTTGGTTGTGTTGCTCAGGCACTGGATCCCCAGGCCTTGTCCCGGCCCCTGCCCTGGGGCATGCCAGTTGGACCTGTGCTGCTGTGTATTCTGCCTAGGTTACACAGCCTGGAGTACACATTTCAAATTTCTTCCACTGTAGGCTGTTTTGACCCAGGGGCACTGTTCCTGGCTTGGGCATTTGCGCTCCCTTCCAGGGGCGCTCTTGCTCTAGCCTGGCCAGCTGGGTGTGCTCCATGGGCTGGTGGAGCTCTCAAACTATTCCCAATTTTAGTGGATCCTGTGGGGGAGGAGTCTGGGTCAGGGTCTGGGGATTCCCACCAGCTCTGGTCTCCTTTGAGGGATACACTGTCCCCTGGGGAGTACTCACCCTGGAGTTAGTTGTTGTTTCTGTGTGATGTAGGTCATTGGTTGCCATTGCAATCAGAGTTCAGTTGAGATGGTTGTGGGCTGGGCAGGGAGGTGATGGCTCTGTGTGTTTCACCTCAGTCTCTGTCTCTGTTGATGCTGTTTGGGTTGGCGCCACTGGATGGACCTCCGGCCAAGGAGTTGGGGAAGGGGTAACCAGTTAATGAGATAATAGTCTAACAGACTTTCTTACTCAGGTTGTCTTTAAACCTCGATTATCAGATCTCAGCCTCCTGAGTTGCTACGATTACAGGCATGAGCCACTGGCACCAGCTTTTTTGAAAAAGCAACAATTAATAATAGATCATGCCTGTAATCCTAGCTACTCTAGAGGTTAAGATCTGAAGATGATGATTTGAATGTAGTGGTGCAAAAACGTTTGTGTGAGTCTTTTATCTCCAATAAACTGCTCAAGAAAATCCAGAAGTGAAGCTTTGGCTCAAGTGGTAGAGTGCACTCTTGAGCAAAAAAGAATCTCAGGGACAGCACCTAGATCCTGAGTTCAAGCTCCATTTCTGGCGCACACACACACACACACACACACACACACACACACACACACACACACACACACACACACACACTGAAAAGTAAATAGACAATGTGAAGAAATCAAGGACAAAAAAATTGAATATTGTAAGGACTTTTGGGTTTAGAGGCATGACTCAGTTTGTAGGACAATAGCTAATGATTGAAACTTTCAGGTACCAAGGACTTAAAAAAAAGAATTATCTGCCCTGTATTTCCCTTTTTTCATATTCTCATTTGGGAACTATTTTCTTTTTTAAAAAAACCAAATATTGCTGTTTTAGTGGTGATATACAGCATGGTTACCTTTCTCTATGTCAGGTAACTAGTACATTTTCTTCCTTTTACCTAGTCTCATCTGTTCCCCCATTCTCATCCATTTCCTCCCTCCCATCTAGACCCTCGAGTTCCATAGTTCACTTTCAACAATGTCCAGTACAGCCAGTGGGCTCTACTGCTGCAATTTTTCATCCACTTTCCACTGATTCTGTACCCTTCCCCTATCTTTCCTTAGATGTGCACGCATATTATATAATGTATATTGGGTTAAGAATACAGAGTTATCACAAAATGAATAGATGAATTAAGACAAGTTCCTTTGTTTCCTTATCTTTGTAATTTTATTCAGTTATATGTATTGTTTTATACACATAAGAAGAGGTGCTTGGGTATTACAATTTTGTGATTTTCTCCAAAGCCTGTCCTCTTCTGTTCTTATTATATATGATGCCTAGAATCATGTACAGTTTGTCATATCCCCTTGAGTTTTAAATCTAACTTTCACATATCAGGGAGAAAATGTGCCATTTGTCTCTATGATCTTGGCTTAACTTTCTTAACATGATTTATTCTAGTTCCATCCATTTCCCTGCAAATGACATTATTTTTTTCTTTCTAATGGCTCTTTCTGTAAAATTTCATTGTATATAGATAGCATAATTATTGGATCCATTTATTTATTGTGGGGCATCTGAGTTTTGTACATAACTTGGCACTATGAATTGAGCAGCAAGGAACATGGTTATGCAAGTGTCCTTGTCATATTATGGTTCATGATTCTCAGGTTAGATGCCTAGAACTGGTATGGGATGGTATTAGAGAAGGCCTGTATTTAGATTTTTGAGCAACTTCCAGACTGCTTTCCAGAGTGGTTGTATTAGTATACATTCCCACCACCAGTGCAGTAGGATTCCTTTTCATCCACTTCCCAACAGCATTTGTTTTCAGAATTCAGAATATTTGGGTAAGATGGTACCTCAGGATTGCTTTGATTTACATTTTTATGGCCAGGGATGATGAACCTTTTCTGATGTTTCTTTGCCATATTTACCTCTTCTTCTGAGAAGTCTCTCCTTACCTCCTTGCCCATTTAGTGATTGGTTTATTAGGTTTGGGAGGGGTAGTTTCCTGAAATCCATGTATACATTGAATATTAGCCCTTTGTCTGATGTATTGCAGGTAAATATCTTTTCCCAATTTGTTGGTTGTCTTTTTAGTTTAGTGGCTATGTCCCTAGTCTTTGCAGAATTTCTTTCCTTTGATGTAGTCCCATTTGTTGGGTCTCTCTCCTATCTGTTGTGCCCCTGGGACTCTATTCAGGAAGTCCATGCCTGTACCTACAATTTCTAATGTCATCCCTATTCTGTGTTACAGTAGTTTGGCTGATTTTATGGTAGTTAATCCATTTTGAATTGATGTTAGTGCAAGCAGAGATCCACTTCTAGTTTTCTGACTATAGCTGCCCAGTTTTCCCAACACCAATTGTTGAAAAGGCTATGATTTGTGTGTGTGTGTGTGTGTGTGTGTGTGTGTGTGTGTGTGTGTGTGTGTGTGTGTGTGTGTGTGTTTGTGTGTGTGTGGCTTGAACTCTGGTCCTCAGCGCTGTCCCTCAGATATTCAGCTTAAGGCTAGTGCTTGAGCCACAGTTCCACTTCCCATTTTCTTGTGCTTTATTGGAGATAAGAGTCTCATGGGCTTCCCTGGCCCTGCTGGCCTTGAACAACGATCCTCAGATCTCAGCCTTCTGAGTAGCTAGGATTAAAGGCATGAGCCACAGGCAACTGGCAAGGCTATGTTTTTCCACTGTACATCTTTCACTCCTTTATCAAACATCAGATGATTGTAAGTATGTGGTTTTATTTCTGGGTCTTTTGATCTTTTTTAATACATTTTCAATGTAAAAATAATGTACAGAGGGTTTACAGTTACATAATCTAGGTGATGAGTACATTTCTTATCAAGCATTATTACCTCCTCCTTTGTTTAACCCCCATCATGCCTTCCCTCCCACCTCCACAGCTACACTCCCCCTGATCCCGCCTAAATTCTGATGATCGTTTTTCCACAAAGTGTCTTGTGCATCTCATTATTACAATGGGTCAACCTGTATCTCTATTTAAGCATTTTGTTTTTTCCCTTCCCCTCCACAAATTAGAGAAGCATATATAAAATATGCATGACATCGACATTACATACAGTGAAAACACAGGTTATACCATGGGGGAGGAACATACAAAGAACAAAAAAAATCACATGATATATTGTAAATACGTTAGAAACAAGAGAAAGAAAGAAAAAACCACTTATGTCCCTATCTTGTGGTTCATTTCACTTATTTGGTCATATGTACATACCTTTTCTTTTTGGAGTGCAGGATAAATGTGTGCCAATGGAAAATGACCCAGTCTATGTTTAGGAAAACCAATAAGTGAGGTCCAAAATCTAGTTTCAGTTGAGGAAAGGGAATCTTTCCTCACATAATATCCAGAATAATCTGTCCTGCTGCAGGGGATCCAATATCCAATTGAGAAATTATAATCTCTCCCTCCCACGACTCAGGAAAAAATTCTATCTTTTATGAGGAAGTAGATCTCTTTGAGGACTCTGAGGCAGAATTGCTGCCTGAAGGCAACTTAGAGGCCAATCTAGATTTCGAGATTCCTTCACCTCTTCCTGGGAAAATTTTTCTTTTTCTTTTTGTCCTTATTGTTGTAAAATGTTCATTCTATTTATTTTTCTAACGTTATTAAAATGCCAATGTTTATATTATGTTATACAATTCGTGAATCCTAAATGTGTTTTTTTTCAGCCTACAATCTAAAGCACCATGCACTTGTTTTGTTTGTGGGAAAACACAGAGTAAGAGGGGGCTGTAAAAGAGAGACTTATGGATATAAAGGGGACTGTTAAATGCACAGGCAGTGGCAAGGAAGCCAGGCCATGCCTGAATGAGGTGATAAGGTGGCTCCAAAAGCTCTAGGACATAGCAGATCAGATGTCCTTAGAAAGCAGTTCTGTCAATTGTGACAAATGCTACAATGTTTATAATGGTATATGGGACTCTCTTCCAACAGTGAATTCAAGTCTGTATACATATTTATTGTGCTTTGGGAAATATTGAAGAAAAATTTGGCTCCAATAATATCCAAAATGTACTTAGGGCTGAAAATATTTGACAAAATACATAGGAAATACCTATATTGGAAAGTAAAAGCCATCATCAATAGAAGAAAGAAGGCTTACATAGATGGGCAAAGACAAAATCAGGAAGGAAAAAAATCCACTATTAAATCAGTTATATGCAAATATTTGTTATATTCTTTATATTTTTATAGTATATTATATGATGTATAAGAATGAATATGATTTTTCATACTACAAAGGCATTTATCACTTTCAGTCTTGAGTATATTTTTCACAAATCTAGTGTAAATCATTATTGGGGAAAGTGGTAATATAACTTTGATTATAATTATATGAATATATTTTTTGATTCTAGATATAATACTGATTATAAATAGATGAATAAATATATACACATATTTTCATATCTGTCTATGAAGTGAATAGAATGAAACTTAGTACACTATGTATAAAAAAGCAGCTATGAGTTGAGTATAGGAGTCTCAGGTCTGTAATCCTAGTGATGTGGGAAGCTGGGTTCTGAGGTTTAGTCTCTCTTACCCCCATCGCATTAGATTTTGAGAGGAGTCCTGGGCCCTCCAGTGTAACAAAGAGACACACATGCAGTGGGATCACACTCCCTGCACCCAGAGGAAAGTCAGTAGAAATCAGAACAAGCCTCTTATCTTATGACAGTATACTCAGTTCCTGTGCCAAGATGGACATCTGTAGAACATCATATTGAAAGTTTGCATTCCCTCCAAAAGTGTTTCTGACTATGCTGAATTAAACCTCATTTTACCTTCCAAGCTTCAAACACATAGAAATATGTCAATGGCTCAAGAGAGATGGAGAAAGACTTACAAATACACAAAATTGTATACTCTGCTTCAGTAATTCAATGACAAATCATCAAAGGCATGTTTTGAATTTTTCTTTCTTTTTAAGGAAATGGAAATATAGAGTTCATCAGGGAGTGGGTGATAATTTGGTTGCTGAGTTGTAGAATGCACTTCTGGGCATGGGACACACTTGGCTTGGTGAATTTCTGTGGGGATGTGTGTCCTCACGCAGCTTCACAAAACAATAGCCATAACTTCTATGATGCCACAGCCATCTTTCCATAGCAGGAAATAGGTGTCAGGCACTGATCTTGCCCTGAAGTGGCCTCAGCGGCACAGAAAGGCACAAAGAATGCTAGCCACCAGACTTCAGCTTGAAGAGCTGGCTTGACCAGAAACTAGCATAAATTGAGCTGGAGAAGGCTGATCTCCAAGTAAGGTTCCTGAGCACTAAGGACCAGGCATTATTACAGATGTTGGCGAAACAGAAGTGAACGTGGATCTCTCCTTAGCAATTTCTTGCTGAAAAGAAAACCAGAAGTCATAATGATAATTTCTATAAATCAGAGACATGACATTGGTCGTTTTGTGGCAACAACTTCAAAGTGGGGATGCGAGGAGACATCCCTGAGAAGGAGATAGTTAGCTTGAAAGCCATCATCCATGCAATTATCTAGAAGCAGGTACTGCAGGCAGTAAGAACAGTAAGTACATCCCCAATTAATGGGAATCGACGTGACTTGCTTCAGAAAAGGAAAACAGCACTGACATGCTTGCTTGTGAAGTAAGAATGGAAAGCTACAATGAAGAAAAAAAGATCAGAAATGAAGATAAGAATAAATTAGATAGATATTGGATGCTGCGGGTTACAAAATGAAAAATTCTCATGTTATTCTAAATCTGACATGACCCCTGGAACCAAAGTGCTCAAATAGGAGCTAGACACATATGATTCACCGAGAGAATACTTTTAAAATGTGACTCTAGCCGGGCTCTGGTGGCTCACAACTGGAATGCTTGCTACTCAGGAGGCTGATACCTGAAGATCATGTTTGAAGCAAGCCCAAAGAGTTAATTTGGAAAGACTGTTCTCCAATTAACCACCCAAAATATCATGTGAAACAACTGGTAGAGCACTAGCCTTGAGAAACAAAAACTAAGGAACAGTACCCAAGCCCACGGTTCTAATCCCTGGAATACATAAAACAAAGAATCCAACAAATAAAATTTAGTGCTCAGTAGATCATCACTTAGCATTCTAGTTCCATATATTTGGTATGACCTTTGGAAATTATATCCTTAGCAAATGCTCTCCTCTGATATTCTGCTTCATTATCCGCTTTCAAACCCCTGGCATCACCAATGTCTGCTCCCATTTAGCATACCAGTCTGCCACTGGAAATTTTTTTTTTAATTTAATTTAATTTAATTTGTGAACATAGTGTACAGAGGAGTTACAATTACATGGACAGGATAATGCGTACATTTCTTAACAAGCATTGCAGCCTCCTCTTTTTTTTACACTTCACATCCCTTCCCAGCCTCCCCCCTCCCCCCATCCCAATCCTTCTCCTTCCTCCCCTCCCTCTCCCCCCAAACCGACGTTGTAAAGCTCGTTTTGGACATGACAACTTGTACTTCTCATTGTTGCAACAGGTCCACCTGTATCCTTAAACAATTGGTTTTTCCCCATCTCCTCCACAAGTTATACTGACATCAAATATAGTGAAAGCAGGGGTTATACTGTGGGGGAGAGACATACAAAGCAACAAAGAGATAATCTTATAAATGCGTTAGAAACACATGCATGGAAGAAAAAAACATTAAAATACACATCTAAGGGTTCATTTTCCTGACATCACCTTATCTGACCTTTTCCGCTTGACTCATACATATACTAGATATTACAAATAAGGGAAACCATGGGACCTATGTTTCTTTGGGCCTGGCTTACTTCACTTAATATAATTTTTTCCAAGTTTTTCCATTTCCTAACAAATGGGGCAATGCCATTCTTTCTGATGGAGGCATAGAATTCCATTGTGTATATATACCACATTTTCTTGATCCATTCATCTACTGAGGGGGATCTGGGTTGGTTCCATATCTTAGCTATGGTAAATAATGCTGAAATAAACATAGTTGTGCTGGTAGCTTTAGTGTGGTCTTGTTTGTAAACATTTGGGTAAATGCCCAAAAGTGGGATTGCTGGGTCATAGGGGAGTTCTATGTGAAGTCTTTTGAGGAACCTCCACACTGTTTTCCAAAGTAGTTGAACAAGTTTACATTCCCACCAACAATGAAGTAAGGTTCCTTTCTGTCCACATCCCCTCCAGCATCTGTTGTTGTTAGAGTTCTTGATTTTTGCTGTTCTAACTGGAGTGAGGTGATATCTCAATGTTGTTTTGATTTGCATTTCTTTTATGGCTAGGGATGTTGAACATTTCTTCATGTGTCTATTGGCCATCCTTCTTTCTTCTTCAGAGAAGCTTCTCTTTAAGTCTTTCGGCCACTTATTTATTGGGCAGTTGTTTCTTTGAGGATTTGTTGTTGGGGCGTTTAATTTTTTGAGTTCCAAGTATATTTTAGATATGAGACCCTTGTCCGTTGTATGGCTAGTAAAGATCTTCTCCCAACCCTTGGGTTTTCTATTGATCTTGCTAGCTATGTCATTTGCCCTGCAGAAGCTCTGCAACTTTATGCAATCCCATTTGTCCAACCTTTCTTTCATTTGTTGTGTTTCTGGGTCTCTATTCAGAAAATTTCGGCCTGAGCCAAGGAGACCTAGGGTTTCTCCTATTCCATCCTGTAATGTTTTCAGAGTGTTTGCTTTGAGTTCAAGGTCTTTGATCCATTTGCAGTTGATTCTGGTGCAGGGTGATATATAAGGATGTAGCTTAAGTTTTCTACATGTAGTTAACCAATTTTGCCAGCACCATTTACTGCCACTGGAAATTTGAACATATATTTTTATTAATCATCAAAATTCTGATAATCTTTCAACACACATCAAATGAGTAGTAACTATATTCCTCTATTCTGTGTGTTTTAATCCTCCTTTGAGTTAAAAAGCCTTAACTATTAAAAACTATAGAAGAGTTATCAAATTAATTCTACCATCATCATTTTTCCACCCAATCTTGTTACATTATTTATGTGAATTTTTGTTTCTTTATATGTTGCTCCACCACAATATAATCCCTGTTTTCACTGCATTTGATGTCGGTGCCATGCATCTTCTATATATATTTCTCTAGCTTTGGGAGGAGAGGGGAAAAATCCAAATGCTTAACAATGGATACAGCTTGACCCCCTGTAACAATGAGATGTAAAAACACTATGTTGAAAAACTTACTTTACAATTTAGGCAGGAAGGAAGGAGAGAGGAGGGAGTGTACTTCTGGAGGTGGGAGGGAAGGGATGGTAGGGGAAAAACAAAGGAGGAGGTAACAATGCTTGATAGGAAATATACTCATTATTTTGCTCATGTAAATGTAACCCCTCTGTACAGTATTTTTACAATAAAAACATTAAAAAAGATACTATATGAAAGTTTGCACATGATACCTTATAACTATAATTCTTTCAAGAATTAGGGTTTTACACAAACATCCTGATTGCTTTGCCAAAGGATAAGAGATTTAAATAACGTACCTAGCATCTTGGAAGGAAAATACTATTGGCTTTAGATCAAATTCATTTATCTAATACTGAGGAAATGAATTTCAGAAATGGCAGAGGCAACGTGTATCATAAAAATAACCTTATGAGGTACAACCAAGATTCCCAGATCAAACTTCCTGGAAAAAAGCAATGAATGAAAAGCTACTAATACTTCTAAAATGATCCTATTGGTGATGGTTCATGCTTGTTATGCTAGGTAATTAGAAGTCAAAGATGAAAGGATATCAATTGAAAGCTTGGCCAGGAAGAAAACCTTCCTCTCTGCAACCAGCAGACAGGAAGCATCAGCTCTGTGCCTGATGCCCAGCTGGCTGGACGGTCTCTGCCCACATTCCGACACACAAGACCAACCCAATCTGAAATATTATCAAATACATTCAAATAATATCTCCTGTTTGGGAGATAATCTTTGAAAGATATAACAAAAACATTTCACTGATTTCCTTTTGAAAAATTCAGAATGAAAGGGGAAATATGTTCTCACTGACTGAAGGGTAAGTTAACGACCAGAATGATGTTAATGGGGGTAGAAGCCCATTTGGTAACTTATCCATTCAACCATCTTTCCTCACTTCTTGTCACATATCCTGAGCAGTGAGATTTTGTAATGGAAAGTATGTGTGTGAGCATGCAGCTTGTAAAAGTAGTAATGAAATGCTAGGCACTGGAACTCAGGCCTGTAAAACTAGCTGCTCAGAACCCTGAGATATGAGGAACTGAGTTCAAAGCCAACATGAGAATAAAAGACTCTTACCTTCAATTTCCCAGTAAAGGCAAAAAGATGAGCTGTGCTTCAAATGCCAGAGTGCTAGCATTGCATACAAAGCTAAGGGACATCCAGGCCCTGAATTCAAGCCCCAGTACTGGCTCTCATACACAAAAAGTAACCATGACAACATCACAGGTTATAAATATATTAGCAAGGGATGTAGGAGAATGGGAGGATGACAGCATTTACCTCACTTTTAATCTCAAGCATTCTGTACAGCGTAGCCCAATCTGTGAAAAGCTCTAGGTGAAATCTTCCTCAAAATCAGATTCATCCTCATATCCCTCTGCACATTTATCACACACACACACACACACACACACACACACACACACAAAGGTCTATATTTTGCCATCTAATTTTGAAATATATAACCATACACATATGCTTCAGAATTCTGTGCCCTTGATTAGGTTACATAGGGAGCACAATATATCCAGGGTCTGGCTCATTCTTCTAATCTTAGCTGCTCAGGAGGGTGGGATCTGAGGATCACAGTTTGATGCCAACCTAAGCAAAAAACTCCTCAAGATTCTTATCTTCAATTAAGAAGCAAGAAGTGGAGATGTGGTTCAAGTGGCACAGTGACAGCATTGAGTAAAATAATCTAAGCAAGATTTCCAGACCCTCAGTCCAAGCCTGTGTACTGGCCCACTAACACTCCATAAGCCAAAAATCCCTGAAAGACCAAACCAAAAATATGTCAATTTTTTGCTAACTTATGAAGTGAAATCCAATAAGGCAACATAGCTTTTGGTTGTTGAAGATTTGGTTGGAAAACCAAAAATTCAACGTGTGCTTAAGTGATATAACAAACAAGCAACGAAATAAAAATTTCCCAATAAAAATCTGGAACCCCTGACCAAGAGATTTTTTTCTACGTTTTTGAAAATTACTTATTTTTCAGTAAGTGAAATAGTATAAACCTTTATTGTAAGTTATAGGAGTCAGTGTAAGCTCCAAGGAAGTGAATGTAAAACTAAAATCACACACAGCATTACAAGTTTCTATGCCTCTGGTGAGACACTAGAAATCTGTAATTGTGTAGCCTCTAGAAAGGAGAAGGAAGATGCTCAGCATCATTGGTCATAAAAGAAATGCAAATCAAAACCACATTGATTCCACCTCACCCCAGTTAGAATAGCCATTTTCAAGAGAACAAATAATAGCAGATGTTGACCAGGATGTGGCTAAATATGAACACTACTACACTGTTGGTGGGAATGGAAGGCAGTATGGAGGTTCCTAAAAAGACTAAACATAGAACTCCTGTAAGATCCAACTATCCCACTTCTTGGCCATCACCCAAATGATTTCAAAATAGAGCACAATAAGCTACCAGCACAACTATGTTCATTGCAGCATTGTTTACGATAGATAAGATATGGAACCAACCCAGTTGCCTCACAATAGATGAATGGATCAAGAAAACGTGGAATATTTACACAATTTTATGCTTCTGTAAGAAAGAATGATATTGTCCCTTTCATAAGAAAATTGATAGACTTGGAAAAAATCATATTAAGTGAAGTAAGCCAGGCCCAAAGAAACATAGGCTCTATGATTTCCCTTATTTGCAATTAGTATTATCCTGTTAGTCCTGAAAGAAGATTATAATAGCTGAAGTACTATAAACATATGTGTGATCATACAAAATGATGCTAATTGAAATGAACACGAAGATATTGAAACAGCAGGTCTTATTTTGTTTAGTTGTCAACCTTGATATAACCAATGTACAGTAACTAGTTCTTTCTTTTTACTTTATTTCATTTTTCTTTTCAAATTAGTTTTATCCCTGGCAATTCTTGTCTTTGATTCTGGTACCCTCCATCCTATATATGCATGTATTTGAGGAAAGGGAAGGGAAATAACAAAATGCTGAAAGATGACCCAGTGCAACAATAATAGGTTACATTAAAGCGGGAATGATCTTTACAACAACATGGGGGACATGGGGGGAGGAAGGAGTGGAGGGAAGGGATAGACAGAGAAAAACAATAGAGTGGGAAACAATTTTCAATGAGAAATGTAACTTATTCGTGTAAATATAACCCCTCTGTACAGCATCTTTACAATAAAATATTTTTAGTGTAAAAATGAATTTTTCCCATCAAATGTCAAGCTGATACCATTGGAACTTCTGAGTTCATGTGAAAGAGTGTTTTAGGAGTTTCAAGAAGCTAGTACTAAGTACAAATAACCACAATTTAGTGATAATAAGAAAAGCTCTTTTTATTGTACTATATGAACAAAAGAAAATTTCTTTTTGTTTCTGTTCACTTAGAACTCTCTTTGCCATCTGCATTGTTCCAAAGTCAAACTAATCACTTATCCTTATCTTTCTTTGGTATCTAGCTTTGGCATGTAATCTGAGATATAAGCAGTATTCTTTTTTCAATTTGGAGGCCTAGCAGGGAGGTGCTCCTTCCTGGTCAAGAGGTTAGACTGGAGGACCCAGCACACTTGCTGTGGTTTCTTTTGCACAGCTCACTGAGGAACTTACTCAAATATGTTTTCAAATTCTACCAATAACTCTTATTAGTATGAAGCACTTAATTAGAAGTCACTTTCTCAAACTCCTATTTGAGTAATAAATAGAATAGGAAAAATGTTGTTTGCTATTTTTATCACTACATATCTTAATGTCTAAGTATAAAAGCCAGACTTACTCTAAGGGCCTAGAATAAGCAAAATGGCTTCTAGAGCTCAGATTATCTCTTTCCACAGAAGATGACAGCAGCAGAAACTGGCAGAAGGAAGAGAAAGTTTAATGTCTCCTTAATTCTTAAGTTTCAATGCTCATTGAGGAATCCTCAGGACTGAGGACAGTTTAAGGACGTAACAGATCCTGTGTTGTTTTCTATCATAGGAAGCAGACAACAGTCTCCCATCACTCTTTAGGTGACACACATGAGTGGTGTTCTTGGTGGGTCCTGAGAGGGTCCAGGACGGCTCTGTCATGATCACTGGAGACTCGGAATTGCTCTCTAAGAGAACGACATAGAGGAATGTGGTAACAAGACCTGAGATAGGGTTTTGTCAGATCTAGGTGATTTGTAACAGGCACTAATGCCTTCTGACTAAGAATGTGAATATATCATCAGGGTCCGGCACACAAATTTATCATGACGCGTTACCTTGCACCATTTCATAATGAAAGCCAAGAAAAGATAATTAATGCCCTCTGGACATGTTTTCATCAATATTTATTAGATAAAAAGTTATAAAATCAAGTTCATGATGAGGAAAAATCCCAGATGAAAACCAAATTTCAGGGGCCTTTACAAAAACTGTTGTTCTGTATATATCATATGTGACAAATTATTAAAACTTAAAGAAGCTGTGTAAGTTAAATTGATTCTTTTGTAATACTGCTGCAACTTTATTTTACATTTCAACTACTTAATAAAAATAAGGTAGGCCAAGCATCACCAGTGGCTCACATCTAGCTTTAACTGTGGCTATTAAGAAGGATGAGAACTGTGGAAAGTGAATTGAAGCTACCGCAGGCAGGAAAATCTGTGAAACTTTTATCTCCAATTAACTGTTCAAATCCAGAAATGGATGTTTGGTTCAAGTTGTAGAGAGTTAGCTATAAGTAAAATAGCTAAAGGTCAGCTCCCTGAGTTCAAGCCCCACTATACACACACACACACACACACACACACACACACACACACACACACACACACACACACACACACAACCTATCTCAAAAATAACGAGTGACCAAGGACCAGAAGAAAGATAATATTTTTTCTTTATTTTCTTTCATTTTTGTCATTTTTTCATTTATCTCTCTTTAGGAATGTAAAGGGGGCATAGCAATGGAGGGACAAAGGATGAACAAATGCAGCAGTGGCACTCAGTTGAGACTATGTTGAAAGTGCACTATGAAACTTGTTGGTGGGGAAGGAGGGGAAATCTGGAGGAGACGCAGGGAAAGGGTGACATTGTCCAAATAGAAATATACTCATTGAAGTAGAGCTTTGGCTCAATATCAATGCCATTCTTCAGCAAAAGGGCTCAGGAACACTGCCAAGGCCATGGGTTCAAGCCTCATGACTATAACAAAAACAAAGACAAAAATAGGTAGTCATTACCAAACGTATGTAACAAACCTTCTACATCACAGTAATAATAAGAAGAAGGAGGAGGACGAGGAGGAGGAGGAGGACGAGGAGGAGGAGGAGGAGGAGGAGGAGGAGGAGGAGGAGGAGGAGGAGGAGGAGGAGGAAGAGGAGGAAAAGAAAAAGAAGAAGAAGAAGAAGAAGAAGAAGAAGAAGAAGAAGAAGAAGAAGAAGAAGAAGAAGAAGAAGAAGAAGAAGAAGAAGAAGAAGAAGAAAGAAGGAGAAGGAGGAGGAAGAGGAGGAGGAGGAGGAGGAGGTGGAGGAGGAGGAGGAGGACGAGAAGGAGGAGGAGGAGGAGGAGGAGGAGGAGGAGGAGGAGAAGGAGAAGAAGAAGAAGAAGAAGAAGAAGAAGAAGAAGAAGAAGAAGAAGAAGAAGAAGAAGAAGAAGAAGAAGAAGAAGAAGAAGAAGAAGAAGAAGAAGAGGAGGAGTAGGAGGAGGAGGAGGAGGAGGAGGAGGAGGAGGAGGAGGAGGAGGAGGAGGAGGAGGAGGAGGAGGAGGAGGAGGAGAAGGAGAAGGAGAAGAAGGAGAAGGAGAAGGAGAAGAAGGAGAAGGAGAAGAAGAAGAAGAAGAAGAAGAAGAAGAAGAAGAAGAAGAAGAAGAAGAAGAAGAAGAAGAAGAAGAAGAAGAAGAAGAAGAAGAAGAAGAAGAAGAAGAAGAAGAAGAAGAAGAAGAAGAAGAAGAAGAAGAAGAAGAAGAAGAAGAAGAAGAAGAAGAAGAAGAAGAAGAAGAAGAAGAAGAAGAAGAAGAAGAAGAAGTTAATAAAAACCAAACCAATGAGAGAAAATCTAAGAGAGCAAGGTAAGGGGTGACATTTCCAAAAAGAAATATACTCATACCTGACTTATATGACTATAATCTATGTGTAAATTACCTTTATCATAATATAAAATTTAAAAAAACAGAAATATAGTGCTGGAGGCAAATCTGAAATGGAAGAAGATCAGATTAATATCCAATACCAATTTCAAACCCTATTATCAATTTCTCTTTCAAAAATGGCTCTTCTCATCACTTGTACTTTCCCTAGCTTATGAGATGGGGTGCAAATATTTAAAGGGTGAGGAATGAGTCATACATACAAGAGGAATTTAATAGTACCTGTAAAGAGCAGTACTTGCTAGAACACATGTTGCCTAGAACACATGTTGATACCATGTTTTCTGAAATATACAAACCTAGTTGAGCTTGCATACAAGCTCCACTCTATACAAGCTGTGGATTCAAAGTTAACTAAAGTCTCTGGACCTCAAATTCTTCATAGGTAACAATAGTTATTTCACAGGATTATGAGACCTGGATGTCATCAAACATGGTGTGGGTTGTGTTTTAAGTGTGTGTGCAACACTCAAACACTGCTGGGGCGAGTAAAAACTGGCGTGATGTTTACCATATTACTTAACAGTAATACAACACCTACTACAAGCTCACACCTATAATCCTACTTATAAAAGACTACTTATAAAAGAGGTTGAGGCCTCAGGATCTAGGTTCTTTGTCAGCCTGGACCGGAAACTGGATGAGACTCATCTCCAATGACCTCTAAAAAGATTGGAGGTGGAGCTTTGGTTCAAATGGTAGAGTGCTAGACTTGAGCATAAATCTCAGGACATTGACCAGGCCCTGAGTTCAAGCCCTAGGGCGAACACACACACACACACACACACACACACACACACACACACACACACACACACACACACAATTTTGTATATTCCTATCACGTCACTTAATACTTTTTCTCTTCCAAGCTCACCAGTTGTTGTTGTTGATGATGATGATGATGACAAGGACTTGCTGTGAAGCTCAGGGTGCTATTAAACTTACAATACCCTTGGGTACTGGGATTACAGGTATGTGTACCATACTTGACTTTACTCAGTAACTCTACTTATAACATTTTTCTGAAAGAAATTTATTCAAATTCATGAAGATACTATGGCTTAAAGTTGTTCACACTAATTTTCAAGTGTACAAAATGTAAATAATATAAGTGGATATAGTATTATGCTACCACATGGTAATTCCAGCCAAAACTCAGGAACCTGACACAAGAGAATAAGGATTTGAGGTAAGCCTTGTCTACAATGTAGGACTTCTTCTATAAAGGAAAAAAAGTATAAATATTAATCTACTAGGAAATATATAATATGTTAAATTTATATAATGGAACAAATAGATCATTGTTAATGAAAATAAAATGGCTTTTACTAGAAATGAGGAATCAAATGTGCTCACTGTGTAGGTGAGTTAGAAAGTTCTTACCAAAAGCTACATACTTTTCTTGTTTTCTATTCTTCCAAAATTGTTTGCTTTCCAGATTCATGCCTTATCTTTCCTTGCTGGTTTCTTTAGCTTATTTCATACATGCCCACAGGGTCTTCAACTATCATTTATTTATGTGAAGAGCTTGCAAATATCTCTCTTCAGTCCAAACTCTGGTATGCACCTCTGTTCCATATATTCAACTACCATAAATATTGTGAAAGAAAGAGTAATCCTGTCTTTCTATTACTGGATATTAATGTGTCAGTAAACTTTAGGAAAATAAAGGAATAACATCAATAAATATAACTGATTATTGTAATAGTAATGTTAAACATTACTACAATGCTGATTATTTTCTGAGCAATTTAATATAAAGCTGAAGGAAAGCAACGTATTTGAGTGCTGATATTGGAGTTTAAACTCAAGACCTTACCTTCTCACTTATGCATTTTCCCTCAAGGGCGGTGTTTTACTCTTGAACCACAGATTCCCTTCCAAATTTATTTGGGGGATTATTTAGAGATAAGAAACTCATGGTCTTTCCTTCTTGGGCTGGATTTAAACCTGGATCTCAGTTCTCTGAGTAGATAGAATTACCAGTGTGTGCTAACAAAGTCCAGTTTCAAGGAGAGGGCAAGTTTCTGATTTCAAGCTCCAGTAATAGCACAAAAACAAAAACAAAAGTTATGACATATAAATATAGTGATAAACTAGGAACCCAAACAAACCAAATGTGGGTATCTAGATGGGCGAAAGACTTAATAGCATTATTATCACTATTACCTTTCCTAGCATTTTGAATAACCTGAAATTATGGATTAAAGTCATAGCTTAGTTGGTAAAGTACTAGCTAAAGAGCAACAACATCAAACACCAAGTACAAGTCTCAGTCTCAAACTTTAAATGAAATCTGAAATGATTTTTTCCTTAAATGAAAATTGACCATAGGAAACCCCTGATACCTAAATGTATGGTCAAAGAAGAAAACTGGAAAATGTTCAGGAAGACAGAATTTTAAATCTCAGTGATTACCATATGGACAGTAGATCAGACCATGTGTAACTTCATACTACATGCAGTGGGCTACGTTAAGGACTTAAAAATTGTAAACATTTACACTCCTCAAAAAAAGAAAAAACAAACACAACTTACCAGGACACTGGGGATTCACATATGTAATTCTAGCTCAGTGCTCTGCTACTTGAGCCACAAACTCCATTTTCAGCATTTTTGGTGTTTAGTTGGAGATAGGAATCTCACAGGTTTTCCTCCCCTGGCTGGCTTTGAAACAAAATTCTCAGCTCTTTGCCTACTGAGTAGATAGGATTACAAGCTTGAACTGATACTCTTATTTTTCTATTCTATTCTTCTTTTGCTTTTCTATTTAAGAATCATTTCGTTAAGTGGCAAAAAAATCCTGCTTTTGAACACAGCAGAGAAAATCAATGAAAATAGAAGCTGTGTCTGAATAGATCAATAAATGGATATATATTTTAAAAGACGTATCAAAATACAAAATAACAAAACAGAGAAGAAACCAGTTGCCAATAACCAAAACAAATGAGTACTTTATCAGAAATCCTACCGTTATAAAATTTAAAAGTACAGTAATAAACAACTTCAGATGATTTATTCAAAGATGAAACCTATCAAACCTACTTAAGGAAGAACGAAAAAAATGGAATCTACACAAATTTTCTCAATTTACATTTAAATGCATTGCAATCTATAAAACTCTAGGTACTGATGAATTTATTATTGACTTTTCCTAAAACTTTGAAGAGATCATTTTGATTCTACAAAAATATTTCCTTAGAAAGTGAGGAAATACTATTTGCCCTCTTAAAAGTTTCTCATAAAAAATATCTGGCTGAATTTTGTCTGGAATTATACTCTATGTACTGAGCAGTTAAGGAGAATTGTTTCAGGACATTGAGTCTTCTAATCATTAAGTACTTGATCGTTCATTTACTTAGTCCTTATTTTTTTGTATAACATTTGAAACGTTTTATAAAATCCATTCAAGATAAACTTCTGAATTGGAAAACCTTTTGGAGGGAATTTACTCAAAGCAGAATGATATATTTTAGGCATCTCAGTATTTAGAGCTGTGAGTATGAACTCCATGAACAGTATAACTTGTCTTTAAGGAAGTTTTTAATACATAGAGCATAACTAAGAAAAATTGTAGGTGATAGAGTAACTAAGGGAGGCCAGGACGTGGCCAACTGCCTCCATAGGAAGACAAAAGCTTGGGATGTACCCTGAGGGACAACTCTCCTGTCCTGTTCTGTCCTGTCGAGCTACTTGTCATGTATTGGGTACCTGCACAGGGAGGGCTGGAACTGCTCTCACAGCACCAAGAACGTGGTTAGCTTGCTGCCATCCAAGGCCAGCAGCAGAAATCAGATGAAGTGGAGCAGGGATTGGATGGAGGGCGGCCCGTGCTTGATGGATGTTGCTTCTGTGCATACATGATGAAGACCACAGACCTAGTTTTGTTTTCCAATAGAGAAACTGCAGCACTGCCTGAGCCACAAGTATGTCCACTTGCCATGGAAGCTGTGGGCCGTGGAGTCCTCCACCAGCATGTTGGCGCAGCCCTCACCGTCTGTGGAGTGTAGAAAGTAGTATCAAGATTCCCAGTAGTTCGGCTCTTTCCACAGGGTCAGGGCCCAAAATGGAAGGAGCTAAGGATGGCCCCATTTCCAGGAACCCCAACTGGAACACTTCAGGGCTCTGGAGAAGGGGTCCATCAACTGAACACCCTAGCCAGACACTCCATCCATTTCTGCCATCTACATCCATTTCAGGGACTCCACACCAGCATGGACAGCTCTGCTGTGCTGTTTTGCTGGCCATGAAGGAAGAACAGCAGTATGCTCCTGAGCACATGAGCTCTTGGGCCTCAGAGGGCTTGCTCTGGGACATGTACCTGAAGAAGATGGTCCAGTACATTTGGTGTGCCCCATACTGGCCGCCATTCTCCATGCAGCTTAACTTCCATGTGATTGTGGGCTTCATTGTGAGAGCCTTCCTGCTCCACCATCGCTGCTGGCAATGTGGCCCAAGTAGTATAATCTTTAGAAAGACTAGGACAAAGCCTGAGAATATTAATGCAAGAAATTGGGGTACATCAAAAAGAGGGTGGGGAAAGTGTAGACAAATGAAGGGAGGAAGGGTCAGAATGTAGTCAAGCTCATTGGGAGAAAGTGAGGGAACAGAAGATGTTGTATGAAAGGAAATGTTCTCATCTGACTTATGTAAATGAAATCCCTCTACACAACCTCTTTAAAATAACTATAATCAGCTGGGCACAGGCCACTCAGGCCTGTAATCTTAGCTACACAGGAAGCTGAGATCTGAGGGTCTCAGTTCAAAGCCAGCCCGGGCAGGAAACTCCATGTCACCCTTATCTCCAATAAACCACTAAAAAACAGGAAGTGGCGCTCTGGCTCAAGTGGTAGAGTGCTCATCTTGAGTGCAACAGCTGAGGGATAATGCCCAATCCCAGAGTTCAAACCCCATGCCTGACAATAAATAAATAAATAAATAAATAAATAAATAAATAAATAAATAAATAAATAAATAAATAAATAAATAAAATTAAATTTGCTAAAAAGGAATTCATTGCCTATACTGCAAAACTAAGAAATATAAGGGAATGGTGGGTCAGAGGGGGGTGTGATTATTGTAGGTGTGGCACAAATCAATATGCACTGTATTCATAAACTGCTTTTGTTATATGGCAACTCCTTTGCACAACTACTGAAAGATAATTGACAAATAAAAATAATAATTGAATAGATGTAAAATAAGATACAAGAGAAACAAATGGTTGATAGATACTTCTGATATAGAACAGGGCTTCCTATTACATTGGGACCCTATAGAAGAACTCTACTGTTTTTGTAATATTTCAGAATAAGATGAGATTCATAAAGCATAGTTCATTATGATTTTTCAAAAATAATTTAAGTAGTTGTTAATAACCCAACAATACTAAATTCCTATATTATCTACATGAACAAATGTAATTTATTATCATGGTTTGAAAGAAAAATCTATGGAAACACTTTTATTTTTGGTAGGACATGAAGCTTGACCTCTGGGCCTGGGCACTACCCCTCAGCTCTTCAGCTCAAGGCAAGCACCTTACCACTTGAGCCACATAGCCATTTCTGGTTTTCTGGTGGTTAATTAGAAATAAGAGTCTCATGCACTTGCCTGCCCAGGCTGGCTTTGAAGCGCAATCTTCTGATCTCAGCACCTTGACTAGCTAGGATTACAGGTGAGGGCCACCGATGCCTGGCTAAAATTCTTAATTCCAATTAATAAGCAGAAACCCAGAACTTGAGGCTTTGCTTAAAAGGGGGAGTGCAGGTAGAAAGTGTAAAGCAAATACTAGCAGAGAGGCAAGCAGAGAAAGAGAGAGAAAGAGAGAAAAAGCGAGAGTAAGAGAGAGGGAGGGAGAGAGAGAGAAAAATGTAAAAACAAGAAGCAACCATGGGAGGAGACAGGCAAAAGAGTGTAATGAAAGTGAATATTATGAAAATAAGTAGTATGAAAATAGGAAAATATAATGGAGTCCATTATTTTGTACAATAATAAGACAATATATCTAAAAGAAATTATTTAGACAGTGATGAGAACATATTAGCTGGTGGGGAAGATATTATTTACATTCACTTAGGCCCCAAACACAATCTCTGAAGATGCTCCTATTCTATCCGGGCCAATGAAGTGGCCACTGCCAGTTTTTGCAGCAAAAAAAGAAAAATGTCATTCTGAGAACCAATGAGAGATAATGGCCAGACACAAGTGCCAGGCCCTGGGTTTTGTTCTCCGATTTGAAAAAAAAAAACTAATCTTATTTAGTTTATGACTTACTTCACAGAAGAAATAAATGTATTCACTCATTCATGGAAGCACATATTGATACATTTTCGGTCTCATTTGAGAAAATTTACTATGAAAAAGCATAACAGAAGTCACATACTGATGGTTCATGCTTGTAATCCAAGCCACTCAGGAGGCTGAGATTTGAGGATCATGGTTTGCAGCCAGTTGGTGCAAAATCGTCTATAAGTCTCTTATCCCAACCAGTAAAAGACCAACCAGCAAAAAAACTATAGCAGTGTCTCAAGCAGTAGAATGTTAGCCAAGAGCTATAAAGCTACAGGGCAGCACCCAGTCACTGAGTTCATGTCCCAGCAGAACTGGCAGAAAAAAAATGAACTCGAATTCAAAACAGCTTTATTAGGTTCAAAATAGTTCATAATCATTGAGAATAATTTGCTATTTGGGGCCAAACAAAACAATTATTTTTCTACTAATGACACAGAATAAAACATTCCTTAATTAGTTCTAAATCATGTAGGATTTCACTATGTGGAACTGTACCTTTTCTAATGATAGCAGAAAACTGTATGTATTATATCCCAGGACTGTAAAACATATAAAATTAGATTTGTGCTCCATGGACAAAGTTTCATGATTCATAAAAGAGTATCTTCACAGTACTTAAAGTTTTTATATACTCTACACTGATCCTTTTTCCATACTGTATTATTATTGAGCACAACATAATTGTTAGTAAGCCTTGTCTTTACATTGGAAAATTCCCAATGCTGAACTTTCTAAACTTTCCTTTCTTTTATAAAGCAAATAAAACTATGATGGTATGTGAATATCATCAGTAGAAAAGTAAGTGAATGCCACCTCTACAATGCTCTGGACCTGCTTGATCATCTCACCCAGCTGCAGTTCTGTGTTCTTTCAGGCATCCTTTCAGGCTGATTGATCTTCTCCTTAGTGCCCAGGTTAGGGTGCCCAGTAACTTCCCTCCAGTCTCCAAGGTTAGCTCGTGGTTGTTTCTTCATTGCAGAAAATAGATTTCTGTATTCTACAAAAAAATAAATGTGATTGGGTCAAGCCTCTACTGTCATAAAGATTTTATTGTACATTAGTCCATATTTCCTCAGATAATTCCTTAAATATTCAATTAATGGGAGGAAGGGGCTTGGAGGGAGGGAGGGAAAAGAAGGCACTATACAAAAGGAAATGTATTCATTATCTGACTCATGTAATTTAATCCCTCTGTACATTCTCTTTATAATACCAATGTAGACATGGCCAACATATTCACCTAACAAAACTAATATGTTACACATATTGAGAAGACAGTATACTCCCAAATAAAGTGTACTTAAATCATTTGCAAAGCCACTCTGGCCCCTTTGCCTCTGCCACTCCTGGTCCTTTTGTCCAAGATGGGGTGCCAAAGGCACTGCCTCCTGGGCTCCAAGACCGCTGCTGTGAGGGTCTGTGGGCCACAGGTCAGCATCTCCAACACCAAATTTGCAAAATGGGGCGGGTCAGCGCAGCTTGTTATGGTCCACAATTCTGCTGCAGTGTGAAAAGGAGGAGGGCTGTACATGAGGCCTCTGGTTCCAAGCACCCTGCTAAGGCTAGAGTCCTTGGAAAGCCATACAGCAGCAGGGGGCAGCCACCAGGCTGTGAACCTCCAAGCTGGCAGTGGAGACCAGACAGCAAGGCCTCAGGGACCTGGGCACCTTGGCTCATCGCACCACGCCTTGCCCAGTGCCTCGACCTTGTAGCTACTGCCTGAGGTCTGGTCTTTGGGCCCTGCCCAGCAGCTGGGAGTACCAGATGCTACTCAGCAGCCTGAGTCCCCTGCTGCCAGCTGAGCACCCAAGGACTGGATTCTCCACCAGGTCAAGCGCCTCAGGGAGACAGTCAGTGGCTGTACACATGCCGACCTCATCTGGATGGCCTGTGTGACTTTCTGGCTGCCTGCAGGATGAGCAACCCTGGCAGAAAATCCCGGACTGCCAGCGGCTGCCCTAAGCCCCTTCGCTCAAGGTGGAGCCCATGCACCTGTGCTTCAGGGACAATGGAGACGATGGCAGGCAAGGAGATGCAGCAGCAGCACCACTGCTACCTCCATGCAGCCGACAGAGCCCCCAGGGCTGCCCGTGACATCAACCCCCTGGGCTGTCTGCTCCTGAACTGAGGCTGCCCATACAAGCAGTGCTCACTTTCCTCTATGTATGCCCTGCCCCTGCCCAATCCCCAGGTGTCACTGCCTCCTCTGCCACCTTTGCCCTGGACACTCAGCTGCCATAAGGGCCCCTCATAGAGTTCATAGTGGTTGAGGGCGCTTTTGCAGGACAGCCCCCAGGAAAGAGTGATAGGAGACTTGAGTCTGTGGGAAAAGGTATTCCGCACATATTTTGATAGAATATGAAATCAGATGAAAACAAAAATTATCAAATTTTAAAAAAGAAATTAACCAGGCATCAATGGCTCACAGCTTTTATCCAAGCTCCTCAGAAGACTGAGAGCTGAGGATCAAGAGTGGAAGCCAGCTTGGGTAGGAAAGTCCCTGAGATTCTTATCTCCAATTATCTACAAACAACAGCAGCAGCAGCAGCAGCAGCAGCAGCAGCAAAACCCCACAAGTAAAGCTGTGGCTCAAAATGATAAAGTGTTAGCCCTGGGCATGAAGCTCCAGGACAATGCCCAGGCCCAGAATTCAAGCTTGATGATCCCCCTTCCCCAACAACAACTACAACAACAATAACAAAAATAAAAATTAAAAAAAATATTCCAGTGACATCCTCTAGACCAACTATATGTTAAACATCTTGCATAGTATCCACATGCTCACTAGGAGTGTGCTGTAATATTCTAGGACAGGGTCAACAAACATGTTTTGTAAAGAGTGGGCCATATGGTCTTCAATAATAACTACTCAAATTTGCCTTGCATCATGAGAACATACAAAAGTTGGATGAGGCTATGTTCAAATACAACTTTATTTATAAAACTGGGAGGGTCTCACGTTTGATTACAATATTCGGATTCTTGATTTTAGGTTACAAACACCAGTCCATAGCCAAGATCCAGAATATTCCAGTAGTTTGTTTCATTTATTTATATTAATTACAGAAGATGTAATAATGTAATTTTAAAAAAGGAACACTCAATTGCAATACAATATGTTATATTTGATCACCTGAACTGAAAAACTCATCTACTTACAATAGTCAATTGCTAGATTTTTCAGATTTACTAAAAGTAATTTGTAAAGATCTTAAGGTAAACAAAAATATCTAGGAAACGTTACTCTGACATATTATGAAATATATCCCTAACTCGGTTCTACTTTTCAATAACTTAGAGGAAATTGGGGAATCCATCCAAGAGAGCGAAATTCTGAAGAAAGACTGGTCTTCTACACACTGCACTGCAGCTCCTGGATAAGAAACCAGGGATCACCAAATATCCACACTGCTTTTCACACTGTAATTCCCTCTCAACAGACTACCAGCACATAGAAGAATTTTCACCAGAACCTGAGTGCCTCACTTCTTCTGTGTATTTATATGCACTATTCTAAGGCTTGAAGTCAAAACCTTGGTTCTGTCCCAGAGCTTTTCACTGTAGGCTAGCTCTATACCTCTTCCAGCTTTCTTTGGCAGTGAATTGGAGATGAGAGTCTCACAGACTTTCCTGCCCAGGCTGACTTTGAACTGAGATCCTCAGATCTCAGCTTCCAATTAAAGGTATAATTAAAGGCATGAGCTACCAGTGCCCAATAAACTGCCCTACTTTTCTTGATTGTTTTTATTTTGTTTGAGATCAGGACTTGAATTAAATATTTGACACGTTTTCTCACTAGGTATCACTCTGCCACTTGAGCCATATATCCAGCAATCATTATTTTGAATAGCTGGAAATCATCAAATTTTCTTAATATGGTCTGTACAATTACTGTTGTTCTAAAACTCATCCTAATCAAAAAAGTCTTATTTATGGACCCTAGAGATCATCTGAACAAATTCTCATAATATTGCTTGTAATTGCTTATCACTTTAGGAACATGATTTTTTAAATTATTGTTTTACATAGCAGAGTTGTCATTAAACAAAGCAGTTTATGAATACAATATGCCTTGATCAATGCCACCACTTTCAACATTCTCATTAATCCCTCCCCTTCACACACCTTCCCTCACTCTTCTCAATTAATGGTAGGATATTTACTGGAATCCTCTCTACATTTTCCCCTTTTCCTCCTCTTCATTCTCCAACCTTTCCTCCCTTCACCCTACTTTTGACTACCTATGACCCTATGATCCAGCAACTCTACTCCTGGGGATTTACCCAAAAGATTACAAACCAGGATATAATAAAGCTTTCAGCACAACCATGCTTAGTGAATCAGCCCAAATGCCCCTCAAGAGAGAAATTAATCAAGAAAATGATGAATATTGACCATTTGTAACTCTCATATCTCATTTTTCTGACATTGTATAGTCTCTGTACTGCAGTGAGCAACACGTAGAAACTGAGGTAAAAGATTTTCAGTGTTATCTGTTAGCCATGGATTCCTTGATGTGAGTTCTCTGCTCACTCTCGTTGTCTGTTCATGCCTTTGAGTGCTAATAAAAATCACATGCATTTTTCTTCCTTTTCAATTCTTTCAAAGCCTAAAAAACTTTGTCTCTTTTGAGTAACTAATTTTAAAGAGAATATCACCAGCTGCCACCTCTCCGTGGCCTTCAAATTAAATGTTCAAATGGGACAATGGCTTTTTGGTGGGAGAGGGGAATTTTGTATTCAGAGGGTTTTGTATTCAGAAGATCTGTGCTTGCTAGACAGGACTTAGGTAGTACAACAGCTAGCAGTCAACTCCTTTTGACATACTTCTAGACATTTTGTTTATTTGAGGTCTTGAGCTTTTTGCCCAGGGCTGATCCTAGATTGATTGAGACCTGGCTACCTATGCCTGCCACATAAGTAGCTAGGATTACACATGTGAACCATTATGGCCAGCTCATTTTTTTGAGATGGGTGTCTTAGCAGTTTTTTCTCTGGCCTGGCCTCAGACCATGATCCTGTTTTATTTCTGCTTCCCAATCAGGTGGTATTACAGATGTGGGATACTATGCTTAATGCACTTGACACCTTCGTAACTAAAATTTCTTCTAAAATTCCAAGCAGGATGTAAGATTTTTCATACTCATTATATGTAACCATGAAGAATACTAAATAAGACATAATAAAGGGGTTATAATTTAGATTATTTTAGTCACAGTGATAAAAATATCTGAACACTTTTTAAAATTTTTTGGAAAGTAGTATCTTGTAGGACCAAATAATGCATCTAACTGTGTTCTCAAGCATCTTTTATTTAATAGGATTCCATCTACTTGGTGCCATTGGTGGTTCATCACTCCCAGGTGTTCTACAACCTCTATTCTCTCATAGAATTTGCTTTCAATATCATCTTTGAAGGTGTTCAGCTAAAGCAACAACTGGCTATCAAAGCCCACTGATTGCTCTCCATTCGTTGTAGTGCATCTCCATTCAAAAACTCCTAAAACGCATGCCCAAGGAGCACAAACACCTACATCCTGAATGGAAAACTGTCCCATTGAGTGGATTTCCCCCTAGCAGATGCAATGCTCACAACATTAATAACTGTGAGCAGCATTTTTCTACCTTTTCCATGTCCCATAAGGATGCTGCTTGGAGTGGAGATTCTGGCCATTACACATTTGTGAAAAGGAGGACATATGTCAAACAGACTGAAAAGTTTGAGGGTGTACAAAAATAGATGCTACAAGTCATTGGAACAAATATCAGGACCCCTCTCTGGCCAGGAGTTCCTCTGAGAGTCAGTTGGGACAGCTTTGCAAGTTTCTAAACTACCCTGAGAGCTCATGGAAACAATATCCTGGGAAACAGAAATGATGTACTCCAGACAGACTCTTTATGCCCTTAAGGAGTGTCACAAATATACAGAGCTTCTCTGTTCCTTGGAGCACTGTCAAGACCCTAGGGAAGCTTGGATAACTCCAACTTCTATACTAATGTGAAAACTGCACAAGGCCAACCTTCTTTTGTTGTGCTTAGTAATTGTACTCTTTTATCCAGGAAAGATCTGGCATTTCCTATGCAGACATCTGAGGGGAGCATAAACAAGTGTTAGGTGTTTTGTTACTAAAGCTTGCATAGATTTTTTTTGGGGGGTCCGGTCATGGGGCCTGAACTCTGGGCCTGGGCGCTGTCCCTCAGCTGTTCAGCTCAAGGGTAGCACTCTACTACTTGAGCCACAGTGCCACTTCTGGCTTTTATTTTTTGCTTATGTGGTGCTGAGGAATCGAACTCAGGGCCTCATGCATGCAAGGCAAGCGTTCTACCACTGAGCCACCTTCCCAGCCCAAGATAATTTTTTTTTTAATGTGTTGATTCTGGGGTTTGAACTCAGGGCCTCAGCATTGAGTTTCATTTTCCCCAAGGCTACTACTAAAATTGGAGCACAAATCTCTTGAAATTTCCTGCCAAACAAACTCCATAACTAAGATAGGTAGAAATGCAAGCATGAGTCACTTAAGTATTATATCATGTACTCAAGTTAGAATGTGACAGGGAATAACAAAAATATCTATTGATACTATTATCTTTGATGATGAAGCCATTCTCCTTCTCCTTTTCCTCAAAGCCTGAGAGGTCATTTAAAGTAATAACATGGCTCCTTTATCTTCAGCATTTCTAAGGGTAAGTACACTGCCCACAAACAACTAGTTTCATATTCAGTTATATACACACAAAATGAAATATCATGGAAAAGCAACACATATATATTTGCAAAAAGCTAAAATGACTTCTTCCTTGTTCTCTTACTCAAAAGATCATTTGCCATGAAATAGATTGTCCTTGAAAAAATCGTGTTAAGTATGTCAGGGTTAGAGAGACAAAGACATATGTCTTCTCTCTGTGGAAGTTAGATCTAAATTATAAACATTCATGAAAAAACATATTCAGGGTCCTAGGCATACATACAAGCTGAATAAATTCTGGTATACTCATGGAAGATTGAAAGAGTGTAACTCCTTTAAACAACTCAGAGTTTAACAAACTGAATACCAGGAGGCTGAAACATGTGTTCCATATGTGGAGAGTGGGAGGAGGTCAAGGGGTAGAGGATGGTGATTGGAGGGAGAGAAGTTGGGTAACCAAACACAGTCCTAATAGTCAATGTATATGCGTGAATATAAAACCAGGTAACTTGAGAACATAGAGATGGGGTTGGGAGATATGTGGGAGAAGGATGAATGCAATGACATTGATCAAGATGCATTGTATTCAAAAAGTGACATGCTGTCAGTAAAAGTCCTTTGTAAAAGCAATTAAATAAGAAAGTCATATAAAAAGTAAGTCACACCCCATGTCTACTGGCTCAATTTGCCTCCTCCAAGTGATCTGTGAAAAAAGCTCAGCTGCTTTCAGATAATTACCTCAAGTTTCTTCAGGAGGAATTTCATTTGCACTGCGGAACTCAGAGAGTGCTCAGGCCACATCTCTGTGATTTCACCTTCCAAGTCATTCATCCAGGTCATCATTTCTGTGACTCTCGATGGAAAGTTCTCCATCGGAAGCCGCAACAACAGAATGATTTCCCCTTAATTTCTGCAGTTGACAAGTCAGGATATCACAAAAGAATTCTCATTTGATAAAAGGTCTTGCTACCATAATTATGCAGGTTACCCACAAACCCAACACAACATTTAACCTTAAAATACATGACCCGCCCTTCCCACACCCAGTAATGATATAAAACTTTTACATAATGTAGCACAGTACCAGATACTATGAGAAAAATGTAAATCTTATTTTGCCCTTAAGAAAGATCTCATTAGAGGTCAGTGAAGTAACTAAGACCTAGATTAAGTGGTGCCACAGAAAAATAATGTCAATAAAAATTGTTGAATTGGAAAAAATATTTTAGAATATTTGTGGGCTAACAATCAAATGCTGATTCAAATACCACGATCTCCCTGTATCAGTTGAAGCACTGGTGGGCTTTGGAGAAAGCATCCCTAACATCAAACCCAGACCTTCCAACTACACAGGCTACAGCAGAAAGGGAGTCAGGGCAGAATCCTAGCCATAGCCTTCCTTTTCTTAGATTCTCTATAGCACATGCTCAGGCTAATTTGGCACCATGAATATGTGTTCTTGCACACTGTGTACACACCTAAACACAAATCCTCCCACATAATTAGGATCTCATGAGAATTTAGATGGGAGCCCACTTATCTCAAATATGGACATGAGATAATGACCTATGAACTTGGTTAGACACTGACCAGGAAGATGGAGATCTGGAGGTGAAGCTGAAGAATCCCTTGAACAAGACCTCTTTGTAGCAGGTGAAGTGCTATTTGAGGAGGGTGGCACAATCCCCAGATTCAAACCCATAACCAAGTCTATAGATGCCAGGAAGGGACATGGGACAAACACCAAGCCCTAGCCGTCCTTCTCTTAGTCCCACTGTAACACATTATCTGGTAAATCTGGCAACAGGTAAATGAGAACGTGTGTGCGTGTGTGTGCGTGCGTGCATACGCACACACACACACACACACACACACACACACACACACACAAACTTCACGCATGATTCTGTACACTCTGGAGGATAGAGCACCCCTTACCTCAAAACAGGGGCTTCCTGAGGGTAGCACATCACTACAGTCAGTGTATGAAAAGTTTGGTGAAGGCAGTAGACTCAATGGCTCCAACCCCATTGCCACTCTCAGTTGACACACTGGACGCAAGCAATCCCCACTTATGCCTGAGAAGAAAGCCCAGGTTGTCAAACAGCCCCCACCTTCCTTCTCAAGTGGACTCTTAAGCATACATTCATTCCTATCTGAAGCTACATGTGTACAACTGCGTAACCCTTCATCGTGCCTCAGCAACCACACCAGGGGAAGGGACATCTTAACTCAAAATGGGGCCTCAAGGCACTTGGGCACATGTGTTCCAGCAAGATGGAGATCTGAAGAGGTCTTTGGACACTAGGTCCCTCCAGCAGTTGAGAGACCACTTGGGGGTGGGTGGCAGTGTTAATGGCTCCAGTACTACAACCACCAGTGAATGTGTGAGCCCTGCACTACAGGTTTTAGTAAGGTGGACTCTAATCCCCAGCCTTCCTTCTCTGGTGACTGCCACAGCCTATGTCCAGACCAACCTTGTACCACATGCATGTGCATGTGCGTGTGTATACTTAAGTGTGCATTTCATGGACATCCTTTCACCCACGCCTGTTGAGAGAACAGAGGCTTGGAGAACAGGGTTGAGGGACTGAGGGCAGTGGGAGGAGAGTGGGCAAGGTGGCAGGGGAGCTGGGGAGGCTGTGGAAGGTGGGGGTGGGGAAATAGGAAGGACCGGGTAGAAGGGACAGGTCCACTAAACCCACTTAACTCAAAATAGGGTCTTCCCAGGATGGATTCCACAGGGAACCGGAGCTGAGGGATGAGGGAAGATACTCACCTAAATCTTTGTTTTCCAAGAATGATAAGTGCAGTACTGACATTAGACAAAAAAGCCTAAGCCAGGAGGTGAAGTGGGGAAGACTTACTCTAGGCCTTCCTTCTCTGGCAGCTCTCACAGACCTTGTTCAAGAAATTTGGCACCACTTCCAAGCATGCTATGGGAATGCCTTGTGCATGAGCAGATGTCCACACATGCCCGCATGCATGCATCTGTTCCCATGGGAAGATGAGTAGAACTGGGAGAAGGGAGGGGAAGAGGAGCCTGAATGAGGGATGGAGATGAAAGTTGGGATAAGGTGTGGTGCCAAAGTGGGAGGTAAGGTTGGGGTCAGAAGTGAGGGTGAGGGTTGGGCTGGAAGGGGACTGAGGAGTGGAGTTAGAAGTAGTAGTAAGTTTGAGGCCCGATGTGGGGTGAGAGGTGGATCTAAGAGTGAGGGTGAGGGATGAAGCCAGAAATGAATGTGAGGAATGGAAGCAGAAGTGTGGATGAGGTGTGGGACCTAAGTTGGATGTGTGAGTGGGACCAGAATTGGTGTTGAGGTTGGGGCTAGAAGTAGGATGAAGGGTGCATCAGAGCATGGTTGTGAGGGGTGAGGTTGGAAGTGTGGGTAGGTTGATAACAGAAGTAGGATGAAGGGTGGATCCGATATGGTGATGGATGAGGTCAGAAATGGGGGGTGAATAGTGGAGTCGTAAGTGGGGTGTGGGTGGATACAATACTGGGAATGAGGGGTGAAGCTGTAAGTGAGGGTTGGGGTTACAGTGGGGTTGAGGAAGTGAGGTGAGTGGTGGATCCAAGAGTGGGGTGAGGGTTGGAGCTGAAAGTAGGGGTAAGGATCTGGCCCAGAAAAGGCGGTGAGGATTTGGTCAGGTAGGGAGACAGGCCCACTTACCTGGAATCAGAGTCATCATGGGATGTGTCCAGCACCTGGGGCCACACAAGAGGAAGGTGGAGATCTGCCTCACTTGAAGCCCTAGAGTCCCTCTAGTACCACATCTCAGAAGCAGGAGGTAGCAGCAGCTTCCCCACCTCCAGCCCTACAACTGTCAGCAGATGCCAGGAGACCTAGGAACCTCAAACTACAGTAGCCTCTGTCTATGGTGACTGTATTGCCAATGTGCAGGTCAGTTGGGCATCACGTACATGCATTCAGATGTACATGCACACACATTCCCCTCACCTACGCATGTTGGCGTGGCCTTGGGTCCAGAGGGACAGGGTGGGGCAGGATACAAGGTAGGCTGAGGGGGAAGGAACACGGTGGGTGTGGGCCAGGCTGTGAGGAGGGGAAGTCAACTGGAGGATAGTGGAGCCTAGCAAAAGAATATGGTTCCAAGAAGAGGTTTGGGCCCACTCAACTAGAAAGAGAGTCGTGTTGGGATGGCTTCCATAGTGTAAAGAAGGAACAGTGGAGGACTTGGAGGGGACTTGATGGATGGTGGAGCTTACCTAGAATCTGGGTTGTCCAGGAACATTTCCCGGGAGAACCATTCTGGTGAGTGTATTGCCTATGTTCTGGCCAAGCATTCATCTCATATAAGCATGAGCACACATTCCCACATCCATGAATGTTAAGATGACCTGGGAGGAGGACAGAAGGAGCAAACAGAGTGGTCCTGGAGTGAGGGAAGGAATGAGGATAGGAGTAGACAAAGCAATGTTGGATAGGTGTCTTTCCAATGTAGATGAGAGGGGTCAGAAAGAGGGGTTGGGCTCACTTCACTAGAAACAAGGGTGTATGAGGATGGCTGCAGCAGGGGGACAGCGGCAGAGTGATGGGTGGGGAAGAAGAGGATGACAGGTTGTCTCCATGGTGTTGCCTTTCTATGGTGCAACACTGGTTGGGAATGGACATGATTAAAACATTCATCACTTTTTTTAAAAAATTAATCAATAGATTTTTAAGTTTCCAGTTTTAAATTTCCAATTTTCCATGCAGTTAGGAAGTTGAGATGATGCAAAGAAGTCTCAAAACTGTATGTCATTTAGTTTTGGTGTGTCTATGGGGGTGCCAGTCTGATGTTATTCTTCTCTAGGTAGGACTCTAGCATTTGCTATAGTTTTACTTTCAGATCTTTTGATTATGCATAAGAGAAAAGAAATATCTCTCTTTCCTGCCTGGTCTAGTTTCAAACTACAATTCTCAGCTCTCAGGCTCTTGAATAGTCAGTATTACAGGCATTAACCACTGCCGCCCAGCTGTGTTACCTAAATTTAAATCATATGGTATGCTGAGTGTTATCCACTCATTAATTTGTGCAACAGTGCTGCCAAAAATAAATAGTAAAAAAACAAGATATTACTGAGATTTTCCTAAACCAAAAAAAAAAATAATGACACATAATATGCTCAATTTAAGTGATGAATTAAAAATTATGCAGCTGTTGAAAAGCAACATATATTTGGTCATTATGAGAAAAATGATTCAAATAGCCAGAGTAATCAAGATACAGAGAATAAGCAAGGTGCGTGGGGGGGGGGCGTTGGTTGTGGGGTTTGAATTCGGCCTGGGTGCTCTCCCCTAACACTTCTGCTTAAGGCTGGTGCTCTACCACTTGCGTCACAGCGTCACTTCTGATTTTTTAGTGGTTAATTGGAGATAAGAGTTTCACAATCTTTCCTGCTCAGGCTGGCTTTGTACCTCTATCCTCATATCTAAGCCTCCTGAGTAGCTAGAATTACAAGCATTATTTCCCAGTGCTGCCCTGTTGTGGGTTTTTTTTTAATTTATTTTTTATTGTGAAAATACTGTACAGAGGGGTTATAATTACATGGGAAAGATAATGAGTACATTTCTTATCAAGCATTGCAGCCTCCTCCTTTGTTTCCCCTTCCCATCCCTTCCCACCTTCCTCCTGGCCCCCCCATCCTGCCCGCTCCACTCCCCCGGAACCAAAGTTGTAAAGTTCGTTTTCGACATAACAACTTGTATATCTCATTGTTGCAATGGGTCCACCTGTATCCCTATTTAAACGATTTATTTTCCCCTTCCCCTCCACAAATTATACCGACATCAAATACAGTGAAAGCAGGGGTTATACTGTGGGAGAAGGACATACAAACAACAAAGAAATAATCTTATAAATGTGTTAAAAACAATCGCATGAAAGAAAAAAATAACATGTGAATACATACCTTAGGGTTCATTTCCCTAACATCACCTTATCTGAACTTTTCTGCTTGACTCAGACATATGCTAGATATTGCAAATACGGGAAACCATGGGATCTGTTTCTTTGGGCCTGGCTTACTTCACTTAATATATTTTTTTCCAAGTCTTTCCATTTCCTAACAAATGTCATTCTTTCTGATGGAGGCATAGAATTCCATTGGGTATATATACGACATTTTCTTGGGAGGAGGATCACAAAATCCTGTTGTGTTTTTTTGAGCAGTGTAAATATGTACAATTTTTAAGTTTTTAATGTAGCCCACTTCATTTAGCATTAAGGTACAGATGCTCTGATCTACTGTCTACATGGTAATCACTGAATTTTTAAATTCTGACTTCCTGAACATTTTCAGGATTTCTCTTTTGAATCATACATTTAGGTATCAGATGATTCCTATGGTCATTTTTTCATTTAAGAAAAATCATTTCTGATATTATTTAAAGTCTAAGACTGGAACTTGAACTTGGTAATTGATTCTGTTGCTCATTAACTAGTCCCTTACCACGTGAGCTATCCATTTAACCTCTAATTTCAGGTTTTTCAAAAAACCAGAAAAGATAATAGGAGCATTGTAACTTCAAGAGCAGCCTGAGCTACATGGCAAGTCCCTGCCAAACACACACACACACACACACACACACACACACACACACACACACACACACACACACACACACACACACACACACACACACACACACACACACACACACAAAGAGCTGGTGAGTTTGGAGGAGGGGAAAGTGTTATTAATAGCAGTGATACCAGCATAAAAAATTTAGTGTGCGTGCGTATGTGTGTGTGTGTGTGTGTGTGTGTGTGTGTGTGTGTGTGTGTGTGTGCTGATCCTAGGACTTGAAATCAGTGCCTGGGCACTATTCCTGCAGTTTATGCTCAAGTCTAGCACTCTACCACTTGAAGCAAACCTCCCCCTCACCTTTTTGGAGGTCATAGGAGATGAATCTCATTTACTTTCTTCTCCTGGCTGACTTAGCACCTAGATCCTGAGGTCTCAGCCTCTTTTCTAACTAGGATTAGAGAAGTGAGCCTGTAGTGGTTGTTGTATTACTATTAAGTAATATGGTAAACATCATGCCAGTTTATACTCTTTCAAGCAGAGGTTGAGTGTTTCACACAGACCTAAGACACAACCCACTCCATATCTGATGACATCCAGATCTCATAATACGATAAGTTTTGTTATGCTAACTTTACCTATGAAGAATTTGAGGTCCAGAGAGTTTAGTTAAATTTGATTCCCCAGTTTGTATATAGTGGAGCCTGTATTAAAGCTCAATTAGGTTTGTTTATTTCAGAAAACATTGAGCCAGCATGTATTCTAGTCAGCATGTATTCTAGCAAGTGCTGCTCTTTGTAAGTACTATTTTCTGCCTGATAGATGAACTTTCTCCTGTATATATGACTTATTCCTCACTCTTTAATCTCATAAGCTAGGTAAAGTACAAGTGATGAGAAGAGCCATTTTGAACAGGAAACTGATAATGGGGTTTGAGCTTGGTATCACATACATATGATTTTCTTTTATTTGACTCAAGCCTCCAGTATTATATTTGTCTGATTTTCTTTTGTATTGTTATTATAAATGTGATTTATACAGAGACTGTAATCATATAATTAAGGTAATGGATATATTTCTTTTTTAATTTTTATTTATTTTTTATTGTGAAAATACTGTACAGAGGGGTGAAAATTACATGGGCAATATAATGAGTACATTTCTTATCAAGCATTGTAGTCTCCTCCTTTGTTTCCCCTTCCCATCACTTTCCAGCCTCCCCCTACTCGCCCCTCCCAATCCTCTCCCCCCCCCCACCAAAGTTGTAAAGTTCGTTTTGGACATGACAACTTGTACTTGCATTGTTGCAACGGGTCCACGTGTATCCTTATTTAAACGACTTGTTTTTCTCCTTCCCCTCCACAAATTATACCGATATCAAATACAGTGAAAGCAGGGTTTATATTGTAGGGGAGAGACATACAAAGCAACAAGGAAATAATTGTAAAATTGCATTAGAAACAAATGCATGAAATAAAAAAACATTTAAAATACATATTTTAGGGTTCATTTTCCTAACATCACCTTATCTGACCTGTTCAGCTTGACTCATATATATATACTAGATATTGCAAATAAAGGAAATCATGGGACCTATGTTTCTTTGGGCTTGGCATACTTCACTTAATTTAATTTTTTCCGAGTCATTCCATTTCCTAACAAATGGGGCAATGTCATTCTTTCTGATGGAGGCATAGAATTCCATTGTGTATATATAACACATTTTCTTGATCCATTCATCTACTGAGGGGCATCTGTGTTGGTTCCAGATCTTAGATATGGTAAATAATGCTGCAATAAACATGGTTGTGTTGGTAGCTTTAGTGTGGTCTTGTTTGTAAATATTTGGGTAAATGCCCAAAAGTGGGACTGCTGAGTCATAGGGGAGCTCCATGTGGAGTATTTTGAGGATCTTCGATACTACTTTCCAAAGTGGTTGAACAAGTTTATACTCCCACCAACAATGCAGTAAGGTTCCCTTGTGTCAATATCCCCTCCAGCATCTGTTGTTATTAGAGTTATTGATTTTTGCAATTCTAACTGGGGTGAGTTGGAATAACAATGTTGTTTTGATTTGCATTTCTTTTATGGCTAGGGAGGTTGAGCATTTCTTCATGTGTCTATTGGCCATCCTTTTTTCTTCTTCAGAGAAGTTTCTCTTTAAGTCATTAACCCACTTATTTATTGGGCAGTTGTTTCTTTGAGGATTTGTTGTTGGGGGATTTAATTTTTTGAGCTCCAAGTATATTTTAGATATGAGACCCTTGTCTGTTGTATAGCTAGTGAAGTTCTTCTCCCAATCTGTGGGCTTTCTATTGATCTTGCTAGCTATGTCCTTTGCCATGCAGAAGCTCTGAAACTTCATGCAATCCCATTTGTCCAACCTTTATTTGATTTGTTGTGCTTCCGGGTCTCTATTAAGAACATTTTGGCCTGTGCCAAGGAGACCTAGGATTTCTCCTATTCCATCCTGTAATGTTTTCTGAGTGTCTGCTTTGAATCCGAGGTTTTTGATCCATTTGGAGTTGAATGTGGTGCAGGGTGATATATAAGGAACTAGCTTTAGTTTTCTACAAGTAGTTAACCAATTTTTCCAGCACCATTTACTGAAGAAGCTGTCTTTCTTCAATTCTATTTTTTTAGCTCCCTTATCAAAGATTAGATAGCTATAGGTCTGTAGGTTCATTTCTGAGTTTTCAATTCTATTCCATTGGTCCTGAGGTCTGTTCTTGTGCCATTACCAAACTGTTTATTCCTTTGGCTTTATAGTAGAGTTTGAATTTTGGTATTGATATTCCACCAGCAGTGTTCTTTCCATTGAGGATTGTTTTTGCTATTCGGGGTCTTATTGTTCCGTATGAATTTTTGGATTGCCTCTTCTATTTCCTTGAGGAATGAGGTAGGAATTTTGGTAGGTATCTCCTTAAATTTGTAGATAGCCTTGGGAAGTATTGCCATTTTCACGATGTTAATCTTTCCAATCCTGGAGCATGGGAGTTTTTCCCATTTTCTAAGTTCTGTTTTGATTTCATTTTTCAAGTTTTTAAACTTTTCATCATAGAGGTCGTTCACTTCTTTGGTTAAGTTAATTCCTATGTATTTTATTTTTTCTGGGGCTATTACAAATGGAGTTGCTTTCCTAAATTCAGCCCCACTTTTCTCATTGTTGGCATACAGAAAAGCCATTGATTTTTGAGGGTTAATTTTATACCCTGCTACTTTGCCAAAGTTTTCAATCAGCTTGAGTAATTTGGGAGTGGAGTCTATGGGATTCTTTAAATACAGGATCATGTCATCTGCAAAGTAGGAGAGTTTTGTTTTTTTTTTTTTTTTTCACTATTTGGATCACCTTTATGTCTGCATCTTGCCTTATTGCTGTAGCTAGGCATTCTAATACTAGGTGGGATAGAAGTGGAGAGAATAGACATCCTTGTCTTGTTCCTGCCTTAAGAAGAAATGGCTTTAGTTTTTCACCATTAAGTATAATGCTGGCTGTAGGTTTGTCATATACAGCATTTATTGTATTGAGGCATGTTCCATGGTTTCCTAATTTTTCCAAATCCTTCATCATACAGTGGTGTTGGATCTTGTTGAACGCTTTTTCTTCATCTATTAAAATAACCATGTGGTTCTTATTCTTGCTCCTGTTGATGTGATGAATAATATTAATTGATTTGAGTATATTGTACCAGGTTTGCATCCCTGAAATGAATCCTGTTTGATCATGGTGTATGATTTTTGGATGAATTGTTGACGTCAATTGGCCAAAATTTTGTTGAGAAGTATTGCATCAATGTTCATCAAAGAAATGGGTCTATAGTTCTCTTTCTTTGATGAGTCCCTGCCTGGTTTTGGGATGAGGGTCATGATGGCTTCATAGAATGTGTTCGGTAGTGAACTTTCTCTTTCGATTACATTGAAGAGTTGGAGGAGTATTGGTGTGAGCTCAGCTTTGAAGGCCTTGTAGAATTCCGTTGTAAAACCCTCTATTTCTCTACTTTTCTTAGCTGGGAGATCTCTTATTGCTGTTTCTATTTCAATGCTTTATATGGACCTGTTAAGATGGTTTAACTCCTCTTATTTTAGTATTGGCGTGTCAATATTTGCTAGGAAAAAGTCCATTTCTGCCAAGTTCTCAAAATTATTAGCATAAAGTTTTGAGAAGTATTCCCTTAAAATGTTCTGAATCTTGGTTTTTTCCGTGGTGATATTTTCATTCTCTTCTTTGAGTTTATTTTTTTGGGTGTGTTCTCTTCTTTTTCTGATAAGATTTCCTAAGGGTCTGTCAATTTTGTTAATATTTTTGAAGAACCAAATCTTTGTTTTGTTGATTCTTTGTATAGTTTTTTTTTTTGGATTCTAATTCATTTAATTCTGATTTAATTTTAATTATTTCTTTCCGTCTACTGGATTGGGGTTTATTTTGCTGCTCTCTTTCAAGAGGGTTCAGATGCCTCATTAAATTGTTGGTTTCAGATCTCTCCAATTTGTTGATGTAGGACCTCAGAGCTATAAACTTACCTCTGAGTTCTGCCTTTGCTGTGTCTCAGAGGAGCTGGTAATTTGTTTGCTCGTTTTTGTTCTACATCATGAACATTTGAATTTCCTTTCTAATCTCTTCCCTGACCCACTGGTGATTCAGCAGTGTGTTGTTCAGCCTCCATGTGTTCCCAGACTTTCTTTGGTGGCTTTTGGTGTTGAGTTCTAATTTTATTCCCTTGTGGTCTGAGCGAATGCAATATAAAACTTCAATGTTTCTGAATTTGGACAAGTTTGCTTTTTGGGCTAAAATGTGGTCTATTTTAGAAAATCTTCCATGTGTTCCTGAGAAAAACGTGTATTCTTATGCTGCTGGGTTAAATATTTGGTAGATGTCTGTTAAATCTAGTTGATTTATGCAGTTGTTTAGATCTGCAGTTTCTTTGTTGAGTTTTTGCGGAGTTGATCTATCTAGTGGGGAGAGTGGTGTGTTCAAATCCCCAACTATTAATGTCTTTGGATCTATGTGGGAGTTGAGGGAAAATAGTGTTTCTTGGATAAATTTGGGTGCTCCTTTGTTTGGCGAATAGATATTTAGAATTGTAATATTCTCCTGAAGGAGAGATCCCTTAATTAGTAAGTAGTGACCTACTTTATCTCTTCTCACAAATTTTAATTTGAAGTCTATTATATCTGATATTAGGATTGCAACTGCCGTGTATATTTAGTGCCGTTTGCTTGGTAGATTGTGTTCCAGCCTTTAACATTGAAAATGTGTTTGTTTTTACGGGCAAGATGTGACTCCTGAAGGCAGCAGATAGAAGGATCTTGCTTTTTAATCTCACTAGACAGTCTATGTCGCTTGATTGGAGAATTAAGTCCGTTAGTTTGAGAGATAGGACTGAGATGTATTTGCCATATTATCCACCTTTTTGGGGGCTGTGACAACTGTTTCTTTCCTATGGTTCTTGGATTCTCAGTTTGGGTGCAGTTTCTTGGCATTTGTTGTGGTTTTGTTGGTTTTCTATGTGTAGGACATCTTTAAGAATCTTTTGTAGTGCTGGTTTCGTGGAGATGTATTCTTTCAATTTTTCTTTGCTATGGAAGGCTTTTATTTGGACTTCAGTTATGAAGGAGAGTTTATCTGGGTACAGTATTCTTGGTTGATAGTTGTTTTTCTTTAGGGCATGGCATACATCAATCCAAGGTCTTCTTGCTTTGTCGCTGCTGAGAAATCTGAGGTGATTTTAATTGGTTTCCCTTTATAGGTGATTAATCCTTTATCCTTGACTGCTTTAAGGATCTTTCCTTGGTCTGAATTGATCCTGTGTGGATTATAATGTGAGGGTAGGATGTCCTAATCTGGTCAGGTCTATTTGGTGTTCTAAAAGCTTCTTGTATCTGAACAGGTCTATCTTTTTGCATTTTTGGGAAGTTATCTGCTAGGATCCTGTTAAACAAATTTCCTAGACCATTAACTTCTGTTTCTCAGTGCTCCTCTACACCCATTATCCTTAGATTAGGCCTTCTGATCGTGTCTTACAAGTGTTGGATAGATCTATCATATTTCCTGTACTTGACTTGGATGGTTGTATGTTCTTTCTCTATAATATCTAGGCTGTCTTCAATCCCTGAGATTTGATATTCTGCATGGTCTAACCTGCTGTCGAGAGATTCTACTTTGTTTTTTATTTCTTTTCCTTCTAGTTGGTCAGCTTTAGTGGTTTCAAATTCTTTGTTGAAGCTTTGTTTTAGATCTTGTATGAACTTCTTTACTTCCTTAATTTGGTGTTCAGTGTTTATTCTCAAATCACTTAGTTGATTGGTTATGGTTTCCTTGGACTCCCATTCCTTCTGTTTGGTTCCATTCAGCATTCCCTTTGTGGTCTCCCTGACTTCCTTCAGCTTTTTATTAATGGATTCCATGAATGCCTTTAGTGATCTTTGAGTATTCTCATCTTGCTCTCTCAATTCCTGTATTACTCTTTGCTTACCTTCCTCATGTTCACACCATTCCTGTAGTTCTCTTTGAATGTTCACAGCCTGCTCACACCATTCCTGCCTTTCTTTTTGAGTATTCTCAAACTGCTCACACAAATCTTGTATCAGTTTTTGAGTAGGTTCCTCACGCTCATTATATTCCTGTATAAACCTTTGGATTGCCTCCTCTCTCTCACTATCATGCTCATACAGAGTCTTTTTTTTGTTTTCAATCTTTTCATTTATCATATTTGCCAGCAGTGTTTGTAGAGCTATTTGGGAACTCTACTCTGAATTATTCATTATCTATTCTGTCCCTGATTATCATGAGTGGGAGTTCAATTCCCGGAGTTGCCATGTTTCTTGTGTTTCTCTGGCTTACTCTGCCCATTTGGGATGAAAATAAAACCAGTTTTTTGCTAGAACACTATCTTAAGGCAAGCATCAACCAAAGTCTCTATTTGCACAGTCTATAGTCTGCAGATACAATGTAATTCAACAGATAAATCTATTCAACATCAAACAACTATATATTAATGGGCTACGAACCGCAAAGAAGAATTTGGTAAACCAGAAATTATTAGGTTTAGGGAGAGATGTGAGTAAAAAATAGGAATAGAGTGATGTTGCAAGGCACAGGGAGAGTTAACTTAACTAAGTCCTATACTCAAAGCAGGAAATAGGTTGGATAGTATGAAAGGAGAGAGAGAAAATAAAGAAGAAAGAGAAAGGAAAAAAAAGAGACCCGACAAAATAGAAAAGTAAAAATTAAAAATATGCAGGATTGAAAACAAACTATTCAGAGAAGAATGTGCATATAATGAGAGAAGAGGAGGTATATAAAGGAGATGTGAAAAACTTAAAAATAGAAATACTTAAAATATCATATAGGTTTAATGAGGTAGTACTGCTATTAAAGAATTTAAGCCTAAGAGGTTTTGAATTGAGTAATAAATTTGTGGTTAAATGTGTACACAATGGGGGATAAGGCCTAATCATCCACTACGGGTTTATCTGAGGATGCGCAGAACAACAATTAAGTCACATAAAGAAGAATGAAGGAGAAGAAAAGGTGAAAAGGATAAGAAAGAAAGAAAAAAGATCTGAAGTTTAGTAGAGCTAAACAAAAAAAAAATTAAAGAAAAAAAAAGAAAGAAAGAAAAACGCACACACTCATATACCCCTAAAATAAAAATTATAAGAGGAAAAAAAGTTACTAGAAAAAATTTTTTTCAAAAAAGGTAAAAATTAAAAATTTTAAAAAAAGTTTTAGAAAAAAATTTTTTTTATAAAATGTACAAAAAAAAAAGAAAAAAAGTTATTTGATTTTTTTTGGAGGGGTGGGAAAAATTCTGTATCTCCCTTGTGTCCATAACCAGCCTCTTGTTGGAGTCTCTGGTCTGCTTGTGGTGATTGATTTTCCTGTGGCTTGCTTGGTTTCTTAAGTCAGTTTGTTTGAACAGGCAGAAAAATGCTCTCCTTTCTCCAATGTTTTGCCATCCTCCTCCCAGGTTAGTTCAATGGGAGGGAGATCTGCTTTGAGTATCACAAAAGATGGAGATGGGTTTTTCCTCACGTTTGTAGATGCTGTGATGAGGCTAGGTTCTGGGTAGTGTTGAAGCCTTTCAGCAAACAGTAGCTTTTCCCGGGGGCTGGTTTGTGAGAAACTCACAGAGCCCAGCCTGGAGCCACTCTCAGGGTTTATGTTACTCAATTTCAATTGATTGTCAAGGCTGCTAAAGGGAGGGGCAGCCTCTGGCTCTGATAACCCAATGAAGAAATCCACTCCTGGGGCTGGTGCCCTTGCTGGGTGACTTTTCCCTGGGTGGAGCTGAGTCTGGCAGGTCAAGTTAGGTTCTTGTGACCTGCTAAATGACTCTAGTTTTCTTCCAAGGGCTGAGTTGGAGCTAGCAGCTCCACTGAGCTTTGTCAGTATCCAAGATGGAGATCTCCGGTACTGGGGGGGGGGGGCGGTGGCCTTCCCTCCTCTGCTCCCTGAGAAGGAGTGAGGACTGTTAGGCTTCTACTCACTCTGAGTCTTGGTTCCTGTGTCATCTGTGGTCTGCGAACTGCAGGATGAAGATGCCTGCTCCTTGTCTGTTCTTTCTGTGTTGAGTAGAATTTGCTTGCCCACCATGTGTGGCTCCTTCGTCCCGGACTCTGTTTTGCAGGTATGGCGGCTACAGCCACCACTGCCACCGCTGCTGCCACAGCGGCAGCTGCTGGCAAGTGCTCAGATCTGTCTCCTTGCCTGAATTTTCCCTCTCTGGCCTAACTCTCTGTACTGTGATGGTACACTTGGTGTGATTCTCTGGCTTAGGACTGTTCACTGGAACTCTAAAACTGCTTTCTATGCGAGAGCTTGTTTAGCCTCCACCAACTTCCCAGAACTCTGAATATATTTCTTTTTGGAAGTGTCACCATTTCCCTTGCTCTCTGTTTTTCTCACTCACTGGTTTAGTTTTTATTATCATTATTATTAATATTATTATTATGGTGATGTAGAGGGGTTAGTTACATTCGTGTGGTTATGACTACATTTCTTTTGTCTTTGTGGCTTGAACCTCAGGCCTGGGAACTGTCTCTGAGCTCTTTTACTGAAGAATGGCACTCACATTGAATGACAGCTGTACTTCCACAAGTACATTTCTTTTTGAACAATGTCACCCTTCCCTTCATCTTTTCCAGTGTTCTCCTCCATCCCTACCAATAAGTTCCATAGTTCATTTTGAACATAATATCAACTGAGTACCACTACGCATCTGTTCATCCTTTGTCCCTCATTTCTAGGTCCCCTTTACCTTTCCAAAGAGATAAATGAAAAAAAATTACAAAAATGAAAGAAAGTAAAGAAAAAAATCATCTTGATTCTGTTCCTGGTCACTGGTTATTTTTGAAGAAGGTTTTCTCTCTCTCTCTCTCTCTCTCTCTCTCTCTCTCTCTCTCTCTCTCTCTCTCTCTCTCTCTCTCTCTCTCTCTCTCTCTCTCTCTCTCTCTCTCTCTCTCTCTCTCTCTCTCTCTCTCTCTCTCTCTCTCTCTCTCTCTGTGTGTGTGTGTGTGTGTGTGTAAGTTTGTATGTGTCAATACTGGAGCTTGAACCTAAGAAGCTGACTAGCTTTTTTACTCAAGGCTAACAGTCTATGACTTGAACCAAATTTGCACTTCTGGATTTTTGAATAGTTAATTGGAGATAAAGTTTTCACATATTTTCCTAGTTGGCCTTACTTCAATCCTCTTTCCTCAAATTTCAGCCTTCTAAATAGCTTGAGATACAGGTGTAAGCCACTGGTGGTGCTTGGCCTACCTTCTTTATGTTAAGTAGATGAAATTTAAAAGAAAGTTGCAACAGTAGTTCAAATGAAATTAAGTTTCCCAGCTTCATTAAGTTTTAATACTTTGTCACACTTAATGTGTACAGAACAACATTTTTTTGTAGATGTTCCTGCAATTTGGTTTTCATCTTGGTTTTTCCTCATGATGAACTTGATTTTATAGCTTTTACATATGAAATATTGATAGGAATATGTCCTGAGTGCATTAATGATATCTTGTTGGCTTTCATAGGAAATGGTGCAAGCTAAAACTTGTCATGATAAATTTGTGTGCCACACCCTGATGATATACCCACATTCTTACCCAGAAGACAGTAGTGCCTTTTACAAATCATTTAGATGTGACAAAACCTTGACTCAGGCCTTTTCTACCACCTCCCTCTATGTCCTTCTCTTAGCAATCCTGAGTCTCCAGTGACCATGACAGAGCCCTGATGGACCTTCTCAGTACACACAGCCAAGGTCACCAGTCAGGCATGGCACTCACATTGGGATGCGAGACCGGTGTTTGCTTTCTATGATTGCATGAAACAGGAACTGTTAGGTTCCTAAGCTGTCCACAGTCCTAAGGGTTCCTCATTGAGCATTCGAACATAAGAATTAAGGAGATATCAAATTCAGTCTTCTTTCTGCCAGTTATGCACGTTTTTCTTCTGCTGCTGTCATCTTCTGTTGAAATAAGTGATCTGGGCTCTATAAGCCATTTTGCTTATTCTAGACCCTTAGGGTAAGTCTGGGCTTTATACTTAGACAAAAGATATGTAGTGATAAGAAACTTAACATTTTTTCTATTCTATTATTACCCAAATATGTTTGCAAATTCTACCAATAATGCTTATTATTAAGAGACATTTATTTAACAGTCACTTTCTCAAATTCCTAACTTCCTCAATGAGCTAAGAGAAGCCACAGAAACTCTCAGGGGCAATTCAGTTCGACCTCTTATTCAGGAAGTAGTGCCATTGTGCTAGACCTCCAAATTGAACAAAGAATACTGCTTATATCTCAGATTACCCACCCAAACTATACCAAAGAAATCTAAGGACAAGAGATTAGTCTGACTTGGGAACGAACAACACAGATTAAAAAAAAAAGATGAGTTCTAAGTTAACAGAAACAAAAAGAAATTTTTGTTTATTCATATAAAAAAGATACTTGGGTAAATTTGGGTGCTCCATTGTGTGGTGAATATTTAGAATTGTAATATCTTCCTGAAGGAGAGATCATTTTATTAGTATGTATTGACCTTCTTTAACTCTCCTACATAATTTTAATTTAAAATCTATTTCATCAGATATTAAGACTCCAAGTCCTGCATTTTTATGTGGGCATCTTGTATATACATTTTTTCAAATTTGGGGAGGGGAAGGGAAATAACAAAATGATGAACAAAGGATATAGGTTGACCCACTGTAACAATTAAATATACTCAACACTATGTTGAAAACGAACTTTACATCTTCAGGGGTGGTGGGAGAGGAGTTGGGAAGTGGGGAAGGAAGGTGGCAGGAGAAAAACAAAGGAGGAGGTAATAGCACTTGATGGGAAATGTACTCATTACATTACTGAAGTAACTGTAATCCCTCTGTACAGTATTTTACAATAAAAATATATACAAATAAAAAGTTACATTTCTCTTTATCACTTAATTGTGGTTATATGTATTTGGTACTAGCTTCTTGAAAGTCCTAAAGAACTCTTTCACATGAACTCATCTTGGTAATTTTTTGTTGCTGTTGTTGTTGTTTTTTGTTGTTGTTTTTTATTGTGAAAATACCATACAGATGGGTTACAATTACATGGGCATGGTAATCAGTACATTTCTTTTTTTTTTTTCTTTTTTTTTTTTCAATCGTGGGCCTTGAACTCTGGGCTTTCACCCTATCCCTCAGATCTTCAGCTCAAGGCAAGCTCTCTACTGCTTGAGCCACAACACCACTTCCGGTTTCCTGGTGACTTTTTGGAGATAAGAGTCTCACGGACTTCCTCAGTTCACAGCCTCCTGAGTAACTAGGATTACAGACTTGTGCTACTGGCACCCGGCATGAGTACATTTCTTATCAAGCAATGTTTCTTCCTCCTTTGTTTCCCCTTTCCATCCCTTCCCATCACCACCGCGACCCCCCCCCCGGCCAAAATTGTAAAGTTCATTTTTCAACATAATGTCTTTTACATCTCATTGTTGCAATGGGTCCTGTATCCCTATTTAAACAATGTGTTTTTTCTTTCCCCTCCAAAAATTATACCAACATCAAACACAGTGAAAACAGGGGTTGTACCATGGGGAAGGGACATACAAAGCAACAAAGAAATCATCTTGGAAAAAATGATATTAAGTGAAGTAAGACAGGCCCAAAGAAACATAGGTCCCAGGGTTTCCCTTATTTGCAATAACTAGTATATGTCTGAGACAAGCAGAAACGGTCAGATAAGTTGATATTAGGTGAAATGAAGTCCAAGCTTGAGTTTTTTTTAATACATTTTCATTTGAAAAAATCTGTAGAGAGGGGTTTCAGTTACATGAGTGAGGTAATGTGTACATATACTCTCAGGAACTGTTACCTCATCCTTTGTTTTTCCCCTACCATCCTTTCCCTCTCCACCTCCCCAAATACTCTCTCCTTTCCCTCCACAAGTTGTAAAGTTCCTTTTCAACATAGTGTCCTGTACATCTCATTGTTACAATGGGTCAACCTCATATCCCTATTCAAACATTTTTTTTCCTTTCCCCTCCCCCAAATAGAAAAATGTATATACAAGATGCAGGGCACGAGAATCAAACCCAGTGAAAACATGTATTATACCATGGGGGAGGAACATACCAAAGGAAAAAAAATCACATAATACATTATAAATACATTTAAAAAAACTGTAGCAAGCAACAAAAAATACGTGTTCTTGTATATTAACCCCTCTGTACAGCATCTTTACAATAAAACAATTTTAAAAAATATAAAAATTAAAAAATATAAGAAAACTCTAGCTAAATAACTAGTGTATGTTTAAGACAAGCAGAAAAATTCAAAAGCTATGTACATATGACCATATAAGATGACAGTAATTCATTGATTTTCTCCCTCTATGCCTTCCCTCCTCCCACTCCAGCCCCCATCCTTGCCCGCCGCCACAAACTTATTAAGTTCATTTCCAATATAGTGTCTTGTGAGTATCATTGCTGTAATATGACATCTTTTGTACTTCTTTCAGCATTTTGTTATTTCCCTTCTGTTCCCCAAATCAGACAAATACATGTACAAGATGGAGAGTACCAGATTCAAAGACAGAAATTGCAGGGATACAGCCAATGGAAAAAGAAAAAGGAAATAATAAAAGAAGAAAGAACTAGCTGTAGTACATTGGCTACATCAAGATTGACAAATAAAGAACTACTGTTTCAAAGTGTTGGCATTCATTTAATTTAGCATCATTTTATGTGGTCATATGTTCATACTTCTTGGGATATTATGATCCTCTGTTAGGACTAACTTAGGCTAACACTAATCATTGCAAATGAGAGAAATCACAGAGCCTAGGTTTCTTTGGGCCTGGCTTACTTCACTTAATATGATTTTTTTCCAAGACTTTCCATTTCCTTACAAAAGGGACAATGCCATTCTTTCTGATAGAAGCATAAAATTCCATTGTGTAAATAGACCATATTTTCTCTATCATTCATCTATTTTTTTGGGGGGGGTCCGGTCATGTGGCCTGAACTCTGGGCCTGGGTGCTGTCCCTCAGCTCTTCAGCTCAAGGCTAGCACTCTACCACTTGAGCCACAGAGCCACTTCAAGCTTTTTTCTTTTTGCTTATGTGGTGCTGAGGAATCACACCCAGGGCCTCATGCATGCAAGGCAAACGCCCTACCACTGAGCCACCTTTCCAGCTCTCATTCATCTGTTGAGGGGCATGTGAGTTGGTTCCCTATCTTAGCTTTGGTAAACAATTCTGCTACGAACATAGTTGTGCTCGTAGCATTAGTGTGGCCTAGTTTGAGATCATTGGGATAAATACTGAGGAGTGGGATTATTGCATCTTAGGGGAGTTCTATATTTAGTCTTTTTAGGAACCTCCATACAGTCTTCCAGAATGGTTGAAACAGCTTACATTCCCACCAACAGTATAGTAGTGTTCCCATCTAGCCACAACTCTGTCAGCATCTGTTATTATTATTATTATCTGGATAATGGTCATTCTAACTGAGATGAGGTGGAATCTAAAGGTGGTTTTGGTTTTGATTTGGGTTTCTTTTTTAAAAAATACGCTTTTTATTGTAAAAATATTGTACAGGGAGTAATAGTTACATGATTAAGGTCATGAGCACATTTCCTATTGAGCATTGTTGCCTCCTTTGTTTTTGTCCTACCATCCCTTCCTTCCTCACATCCCATACTACTCCCCTCCTCCCCCTTACCAAAGTTGTAAAGTTCGTTATCACCATCTCATTTTTACAATGGGTCAATTGGTATCCCTATTTAAACATTTTATTTTTTCCCTTCCCTTCCTCAAATTACAAAAATGTATATACAAGACACAGGACACTGAAATAAAACACAATGAAAACAGGGGTTAAACAGTGGGGAAGGAAGTCATCAAAGAAAAAAAAATCACATAGTACATTATAAATACGTTAAAACCATAGCAAGAAAAAATAAACCACTTGTGTCCCTGTCTTTGGCTTCATTTCGTTTAATATCATCTTTTATTGTCATATGTACATAGCTTTTGAACTTTTCTACTTGCCCTAGACTTATACTAGTTATTACAAATTAAGAAAACCATGGGACCTATGTTTCTTTGTCTTACTTCACTTAATTAATTTTTTCCATGTCTTTCCATTTCCTAACAGAGGGATGGTGTCATTTCTGACAGGAACTGCCAGTGCACACTGAGAATAAACAAAGATTAATACAGGAATTTCATGAGCATGAGGAAACTAATAAAACATTAATGCAGGAATTGCATGAGTGGGATGGGAATAGACAAAGATCAATTGAAATTCATAGAATCCATAAACAGACAGGAAAAGGAATCTAGGGAGGCCACAAAGGAAATGCTGCATGAAACTCAACAGAAGGAAAGGGAGTCCAATGAAATCATAGTTAATCAAGTAAGGGATTTGAGAATGAACTCTGAAAGCCAAATTAAGGAAGTAAAGAAGTTTGTACAAGATCTAAAACAAAACTCCAACAAAGAATTTGAAGCCACCAAAGCCGACCAATTAGAAGGATAAGAAATAAAAAAGTAAACAAAGTAGAAAGTCTTGACAATAGGTTAGAGCATACAGAAGATAGAACCCTGGGATTGAAGACAGCCTAGATATTATAGAGAAAGAACAGACAACTTTTCAAGACAAATCCAAGAAATGTGATAGATTTATTCAACATTTAGAAGACACCATCAGAAAGCTTATTCTGTTGATTTGCATTTCTTTTATGACCAGCAATGTTGAACATTTCTTCAACTGTCTATTGGCCATTCTTATTTCTTCTCTAGAGACGTCTCTTGTTTTTACAAATTTCATTCTGTTTTTCTCTGAGGAGCTGGAGAGAATTCTTGTGAATTTCTCTCATTTATTTAATTTTTCTGTGTTTATTAGTAGTGCTTAGCCACTTGACTTCAAGCTCTCATTGCCTATCCCCACAACACTGGCATTCTACCACTTGAGGCTTTTAGTTGTTATTTGGAGAAACAATCTGCTTGGCTTTTCTGCCCCAGATGGCTTTGAATATTGAGGGATCAACAGATCTCAACTTCCTGAGTATCTAGTATTGTAGGCATGAAATTAAACTTAGAAGTTGTGATCCTTAAATGGAGAAAATTTGCCTAATTGCAAAATTATTTGTTTTTTATTTTATTTTTGGAAAAAAGTGTCTCTCACACTTTCCCTTAGGCTGGCTTCAAACTAAATCTCCCTGGCTTCATTTTCTGCATGTTGTGATTACAAGCATGCACCATAATATCTTGCACAAAACAAGTTTTTGAATAACAAACTAGTAAGTCAGAGACCTTCACATTCTCAAAAATAAAAATGAAATGTTACACCAAGACTTCCGAGTAGGAGTTCTCACCTGTAAACCTAGCCACTCAGGATGCTGTGATCTGAGTATTGGTGTTCAGAGCAAGACTAGGCAGAAATATCTGAGAGACCCTTTTCTTCCAATTAGCTAGCAGAAGTCTGGGCCTAGAGCTGTGGCTGAAGTGGTAGAGCACTGTCCATAAAGCAAAGAGATAAGGGTCAGCACCGAAGCCCTTTGTTCAATCCCCCAATGCTAGCAACAGAAACAAAGAGAAAGGCAAAGCAAGGAAAATGATATTTTTTTCTAGGAAGTCAAATGCAAGAGGATTCCTTTGACTAATTAGACCTCCAATTATCTTTCTTTTTATTAGCAAATATTAATTATATAAATTATAAAAATATTAATTATTATATATCCACACATGGATACAATGTATCATAGTCATATCCTCCTCCATCACCTACCCAGTCTTATTTCCAGTTAACCACTAAACAGCTAGAAACAAGAGAGGTAGCACAAGTGGAAGAGTCCTAGCCCTGAGCAATAAACATACGGGACATTACCAGGTCCTGAGTTGAAACCCTAGTACAAGGACCCCCCACAACAAAAATAAAACAAGCTATAGCATATAATTGTCTACAGGAAATAGTAATATCTGTCATTAAGCTCCCACACATTATAAATAACATGAGGAAACAAATTTTCAAAGCTTTTTGAATAGCATTTTATTCTCTGAGAATAACAGAGTAACAAGACATTGCTCTTGTCTGTTCTGTCGCATGATATTGGATACAAGTACAGGATATTCTCCAGAAAGAGTCTCTGTACAACTTCTAAGGAAACAGAGGCTGCCTTCTTTTTTAAGGGTGAAGGAAATACTTTGTATCTGGGTTTTGATGCCTGTGAATCTATGGGAATTCATCAACATATTAAAATTACATATAATTTATAGCATTATATCATATAATAATAAAGGTCAATTAAGGTACTTTAAAACTAAGCAAAGAATAAGTTTAATTTCTAACAAATCAACAACAAACAAGGAAAAAGGAAAAGAAAATGAAACATATCTTAAGCAGCAGGCTGGTGGCTGGAACCTAAAACCCCTGTTTTTAAGGTGAGAACAGAAGGACATTGCTTACAAGGCAGCAGGAGCAGCCAAGTTTTGGGGAAATAATATGAAGATCACCAACATAAATTTTAGTAGAATTCAAATGCTGCTGGTTCATCGCTATAATTCAAGCAAGTCTGTAGGGTGAGATCTGAGGACCACCTTTTGAGGTCAGTCCTGGCAGGAAAGTGCATGAGGTTCTAAGACTACAATAAAGCCACAAATGCAAAAAGTAAAGATGTGGGCAAAAGAGACCATGGGCAGAACTCTAGTCTGGACTTTAAGCTCTCAGAATAGACAAAAACAAAAACGAACGAAGAAAAAAACAACAGAAAAATGGGTGGGAATAGAACTGATGAGGTCCTGGGTTACTAAATCCAGTAATGTAAAAATGTAGCCTAATCCAAACAAAAAAGAATAAATTTATTACACACTGGTATATAGAAATTTATTTAGAGAGAATACAAAAGGAATGTCAAATGTAAAAAATGCCATAAAGGTATCTTTCTTTCTCTTTCTTCTTGCTAGACGGGGACTCGAACTCAGGACCTGACACTTTGGTTCATTGGCTATCTGTCTACCAACAGGACCACACCTCCATCACCACATTCTAATGGTATCAGACTCTCATGCTTCTCTCTAGCAGCACTTGCGTCCTTTCGTGTGCCTATTGGTTTTGCATGTGACTTTCCAAGGACTGCTCCAGCTATAGCCTCTTGAAGAGGGAGAGGTAAATAAGGGCCCACTGCAAAATCTCGTCTAAACTGAGTGGGGTTCTTCTTACCTGTGATCTTGCTATAGAGGAAGTGAGGTGTGTGGGTGATGGTAGGAAGGCAGCTCAGATGGGGAAAAGAATCAACTGGGCTCTGCACTTACCACCCTCAGCCCTCAGTTTGCAGGGCCACAGCTGTCTGGAGGTTGGCCTCAGGAGGCCCCACTTTTCCCTGCTCTGTGCATTCTCATGGAGCTCCCCATGAAAGCATGAGTTCCAAAGATTGCAGTGACCATGCTACAGCCCCTCGGATTTCATTCTGCAACTGTAGCCACTACTGAAGCTTCCCCTGCACCTACTGCTGCCTCCTTTTTGGCCACTTGCCCTCATTCCTCGCCTGTCAGTTCCAATAAGGGCCTCCATGATCACCCCTCCTCCCATGCACCAAATGTCCTCTGGACTTCCAGTGACTCCTGGTAGTCAGTAGGACCACATGTCCATTAGAATGACATAAAGATAAATGTTACACAGAAACATGAAGAACTACTATGATGGATTGACCTTCATGGCCTCTGATAATGGAAACTTTATCCCCATAAGTTTTGCATCACTATGAATTTTTTATTTTCCCACAGAACCCAATATATTTTCCTTCTGCTTCCTTTATTGGGTTTTGTCTTACTATTTCCAAAGAATTATGCTATCACAGACTGGTGCCATGTCTCTGGTGAGAAGAACCAAGAGGTAAAGGATATGGGACCTAGAAAATCCCTCCTTACCAGAAGAGTCCACCGCAGGTCAGAAATGCAAATCTTAGGAGAGTGGGCACAGCGGCTGCCTCCCTCTCTAAAGTATGGCTCACATCTGGAGAGGATTTCAGAACACCTCTAAAACCTTGCCATTAGTTGCCTAAAGGCAGCTATTACCGAACAGTATATTGAATTAGCTCCACCACCAAAGAAACAACCACATCTAGTACATTGAGCTCACAAGGATAGCATGGAGTTCCAGTGAAAATGATCTTTAAAATGAAGAAATGACACTGTCTAAAATACCAAGAAAGAATGGCAATGACACTGGAATAGGCCGAAATACTTTGTGTGCAAAAGAGGGGGACAAAAGAGATGAATTACAGTTGAATGGGAAATGGGCAGTGACAGAGAAGAAGCTAGTAAAGACAATGAATGTGAAGATGGAGAGTGTGTCATGGAAATCACAGATGGTGCTTCTTGTGCAAGTAGTTAGTCTTTGGCAAGTGATGATAGGAAACCTCAGCTTCCTAAGGCAAGACCTGGCTTTATTGCTTATCTGCACTGAAAGGGAAGAATCTCCTGCCTCAGTTTCCTAAGTTGTGGTATCACTGTCATGCACTACCACATTCCTCTTTGAAACATTATCTTTCATGATAATTATTGATTTTCCACCTTTGATTTTGATAGTCTTGCATCTACATTTCTTTTTTTATGGAGGGGAGGGGGGGGGTCTGGTCATGGGGTCTGAACTCTGGGCCTGAGCGTTGTCCCTCAGTTTTCAGCTCCAGGCTAGCACTCTACCACTTGAGCCACAGCACCACTTCCGGCTTCTTTTCTGCTTATGTGGTGCTGAGGAATCGAACCCAGGGCCTCATGAATGAGAGGCAAGCACTCTACCACTGAGGCTACTTCCTAGCCTCCATCTATGTTTCTTGACCTTGGTATAAACATGTCTCTCTTTGGATATAAGGAAAGGAACATAATTCCAACAACTTCCCATACTGAAACACCTACCTTGGGTACTGTTAACTCACTTTGCTCATCTGGCTTCTGCGGAGACTGTCAATTTGCTCTGCTCCTTAAGAGGCCTGCCAGATTCTCAGCTGTGCACTAGAGGAACACGGAGGTGGAGGGTTTAAGATGGAAATGTGAATGAAGAAATTTACTTCACTGAAACTTCTGTTATTTGCCATATTTTTGCTTGTCATGTTTACCTTGCTCAGAGTTTACATTATTTTAATAGTATGATGAAGTAATAACATTTATTTTCCTCAGCATTTAAGTTTAGTTCTTCGTTTTCTTTGAGACAAAGTTCTAAGAAAAAAACAACTAACCTCATGTGCATTTCCACAAATGGATGTTTTCCTTTTCATATTCCCTTGTAAGACAATAATTCTTGGTTTTTGGAAAGTTAGGAAATAGAAATAGACTAAAACTTTAAACAAAATTCATTTATTTGTGATGTCAGTAGGCTTTGGATTTTTAGTCACTAAAATGTGTGTGATTGTGTTCAGTCTGGTCCACTCCAGTGAGAGCATCCTTCTTTACTAAGTTATTAACAAGTGAATGGATTGCCTGACAAAATTTGGAGATTTTGTTTTTGTTTTCTTGGCAGACCATTAAAACTTTCTTTAGAGAAAATAAAAATCACACTATCTTATCTTCATAGAGTCCACTATGCTTCAGGTAATTCATCTGTAACCTTTAGCATACAATCCAGTATATTTGCTTCTGGATTTATTGGAGCATTCTAGCTGCCACAAACAAGGGAAAATAAGCAGCCAGTGTTCTCTGGGTCTGGATTACTTCCCTTAATGTAATGTTTTCCCAGTCTTTCCATGTTGTTACAAACTGTAGTCTATCGTGCTCTGTGATGGATGAGTGGGATATCTGTGTTTGTGTGTGCATGTGTGTGCAGATGTAAACTTATACATATATACTACATTTGAGTGTTATCTGGGTATTGGAAAGTGAGAGACATGAGCCTTATCAACAGTCTTGAGTCTTGTTACCCTTGTGCATGGCCTGAGGTGACAAGAGCTGATAGGCTATGAGGCATAGAAAGAGGATGTTTCTCTCACCATCAACTTTAAGGTAGATATTGAGCTCAGCTTTCTCTAACCACGGGTCTTCTATTGTAGTAATCCAGCTAAAGATTCAAAGAAACTATTTTATTTTATTTTATTTTTATAGTCCTGCGTCTCTAATTCTCACCAGGGCACTGTCCCTGACCTACATTTTGCTTAAGGCTAGCACTCTACCACTTGAGCCAAAGTGCCACTGCTGGCTTTTTCTGGGATTAACTAGACATAAGAATCTGCCTGTGTTGGCCTTGAACTGCAATCCATAGATTTCAACTCCTGAGTACCTAGGTTCACAGGCATGAGACACCAGTGCACAGCTAGAAACTAAATAATGGGAGTATCCATTATATACCTCCACCTATCTTTGGAAAGATTTTCTAGCATGTTCTGACCAGACCAATGTTAACTACTAATCACTAAGAAAATAATTCTTGACACACTCATTACTACAAAAGAAATCATTGAGCTAATCTCCATAATATGACGCAACATTGTATAACTCTTACATATAATACTCCCAATTTATCTCATTCTTGGATCTTCAAACCAACTTCTAATAAATATGAACATTTGTATGTGTAAAAGCGAGTGCATGATTTTGACCTGTGACTTAAGAAAATAGAACCTTGGGTTGGGAATGTGGCTTAGTGATAGAGTGCTTGCTTAGTATGCATGAAGCCTTGAATTTGATTCCTCAGTACCACAAAAAAGCCAGAAATGGTGCTGTGCCTCAAGTGGTAGAGCACTAGCCTTGAGCAAAAGAAGCTCAGGAGCAGTGCCCATGATCTAAGGTCAAGCCCTTGGACTGGCAAAAACAAACAGGACTAGAATAAAATGGGAACTCTTAATCTTGTATGCACTTCTGAACTTTATAACTTGTAAAATATAATTTTAGCAAATTAGATTTGTTTAAAAATTGAAAACCTATATTACATGCTATCTAATATATGTGTTTTAAAATATAATTGATACCAATGAACCCATATTCTTTGAATAACATACTAATCAAACTTATATGCACCTTTGAAGAAGCAAATTAAAAACTTGGAAATTATTTGAAGAACTGACACTTGGAGGATTTTCTACATTCTCAATATACCTTATTATGAACAGGAACACTTAATGTAGAAAGCAAAAAAATAGTGGTTCTCTGAAAGGAAGATTAGTAATATTTACCATTGAAAAAATAATTCAGGTAAACACAAATAGCACCCCAATTGAGTGCTCTTAGGGGCTAAAAAAGGTACCTCATTCCCTGGATTGTGAACAAGCATTCTGAAATGTATAGCGACAGATAAATACTATTATTAATGATTACCATTTGGTTTATTCATCTACAGGAAATCTCATTCCGTCTAGTTCTTTATATTGAACAAACATTCAAATTACTAAACTATACACAATGTTTCAAAGTTTACATTTTATGAAAATGAAGTGAAACAATATTGGTGCCCAATGAATGTGAGATGATGAGTTTTAAAGGGTTTCATATATCTTAAGACATTTGACTTACATGAATGGTCTGGGAGTATTTAAGATAAATGGATAAGTAGATTACATACATACACACACATACATACATACACATATATGCATGTATATTTCAACAAGTACAATAAAAATCTTTAAAAACAAATCACGCCACTGGTAGCTGCAGATCAAACAATTACACATAAAGAATTCTTTTTTAAAAGACTGAAAATGGCTCATCAGAATACTTGATGAAATTCATATTAGATGCCCATTTCTTCCAATTCTATTACTGATGTGTCACTTCAATATGTGAATCCATTTATTGAAAGCATTTGTCCCTTCTTTTTGAATTTAATTCTAGGAGTCTCTACGTTCCTTGTTCTTGGTGAATAGCATCTTTTTTTATGTTAAAGGTCAGGACAATGGTTGGGGGGTCTTTGTAGTTATCTGATATGGTAAAGATAGAGCCATCAACTACATCATCTCAAAACTGTTGAAAGTCACAGTGGCTGTGATCCTGGGAAGCACAGGTCTATCTAAGTTTACAGGAAAGCCTGGAGAAATCTTCATTTGAACACATTCTCTAAGCTCGATAAAGGGCTTGAAGGGAGCTATCACTTCTGTAACATTCAATAATTCACTACCTAAGGGAAATTCGTGACTGATGGCAATTGTGACTTCAAATATCTTCTTATTTTCTTTGAATACCAGTTCTCTTCCTGGATGAGGAGCTTGTCCACTTCCAGCAGATCTATGCTCCTACTGTGTAATAGTGCTCTGAGGGACTGTTTTGGAATGGGGTCAAAATTCTGTTCCATTGAGCACTGTCTCAGCCCCATAGGCTGAGGAGAGTGGGAGGAGGTGGGGATGGAAGGGAGATGACTCCTTCTTCTAATACAGGAAAGGCTGCTCTGAAAAGAAGTCAGAGGATCCCTCTACAGATTAAATGTCCACAATTAGCCAAGCAGGAAGTACCTCAGCAGGGCTGAGTGAAGGAGTGATTCTAGCGGGAGCCATGACCCTGGGTCTTGGTCTGGCGCAGTCTTCAGCTCTGTCTTCTGCAGCTACTCCAGCTATTTCTCATGAAGCTCCAGTGTAGCCCAGCAGCTGCATGTCTGCTTCCAGCAGTGCCCCAGCTCCCCAGTCCTTCTTTGCTAAGTCACCAGAGCAGACCATGCACCGCTACAAATACAACATGCAGGAGATCATACCCTTGAAGCCCAGTATTCCCCAGACAAAGTCCCTATTCCCTGGGCTACCGTCCCAGCTTCAGCTCCAACTCCACCGGATAAGAAGGGACCTGATGCTCCCCCTATAACTCAGGTCAGATTTGTCACTTCACTAGCCCAGTAGAGGCTGTAAGAAAATATCCCATATTGGGGAAGGCAGCAGATGAGACAGTTCATCTGCAGCCCAGTTCTGGCTCCCAAATTTTTGTGGATTTGGGGGTCTGTTGAAAAAGGTGGCCTGTAATTTTCTGGCTAGAAAGTTCATTCCTTCTCCATTCATAAAGTGTTTGGTGATTCCCAACTTGCCACTGATTACTGGGTATAGACTGGCAATCTAGGGATGCCCTTGCTGGTGGTTAGAGGCAGAGGCTTTCAGGGAAAAAGGACAAAGCTGCTCTTCCTGTTATGCCTGGCCCTTGTCCCTGCTTGACCCCCTTCTACCCTGAGAGAATCCCACACCGTGTTTGTTGCTATGAATGGGTCTGTTAACCAGGTCCTTTACCTTGTGTTTACTCTGAAATTGGAGAGAAGTTGAGCCAAAGCTGCCCCTATCAAAGCTTGCCCCCACCCCATTTTGCCTGCCATTCATGGTATTGCAGGTTTGCCTTGGCAATATGTATATTGCCCTCTCTCTCTCTCTCTCTCTCTCTCTCTCTCTCTCTCTCTCTCTCTCTCTCTCTCTCTCTCTCTCTCTCTCACTCTCGCTCTCTCTCTCTCTCTCTCTCTCTCTCTCTCTCTCTCTCACTCTCGCTCTCTCTCTCTCTCTCTCTCTCTCTCTCTCTCTCTCTTGCTCGCTCACTCTGCATCTCTCCATTTCTCTTTTGCCTTTATTTTATTTACACTACTATGTATATACTATATCTGTATAGTATAGATATAGTATATACTTGTATATAGTATATATAGTATATGCTATATGTATATACTATATATATGCTATATATATACTATATACATAGCAGTGTACATATACTATTATAAATTTTGTGTTTTGTAACTTTGTAGCATTTTAAGTAAGGTTGTGTTTATGCTTTGCTGGGTACAATAAAGATATTCTATTGAATAAACCTAGCATTAGAATGCAAAGAATACATGTCTTCTGTTACATTTTTCCTTTATTCATGCTTTCCCTGATTTTTTGAAAAATATCCTCCTCACTGAAATATTCTTTTGTTCCTTGATTATAAAATGAGTCCATTCTCCAGATAGAAGTCTACCAATAATTTTCCTATTCTTTCTGTTTTTATCTTCTTTAAAAAGCCCTCCAATTTGGGCACATGTGAAAGAAATGAAGTTGATTGATAAAGTTGGAGAATATCACTGTTCATTAAAATGTTAACCTCTTATAAATACGTTAGAAACAATAACAAGAAAGTAAAAAAAAATACTTGTGTCCCTATCTTGGGGTTTATTTTGCTTAACATCATCTTATCTGGTTGTATATACATAGCTTTTGACCTTTTTTGCTTGTCCCAGATATATACTAGTCATTGCAAATAAGGGAAACAGTGGACCCTATGTTTCTTTGTGGCTGGTTTACTTCCCTTAGTATAAATTTTTCCAAGCCTTTCTGTACCATGTGATTTTTTTCTTTGTCTGTTCCTCCTCCATGGTATAACCCATGTATTCACTGTTTTTATTGTCGATACTCTGCATCTTGTATATATAGTTCTATAATTTGGGAAGGGAAAATGCTTAAATAGGCATATAGGTTGATCCATTGTAACAATGAGATGTACAAGACACTATGTTGAAAACTGAACTTTACCATTTATGGGGGGTGTGGGGAATTGTAGTTGTGGAGGTGGGAGGGGAGGGATGGTAGGGGAAAAACAAAGGAGGAGGCAACAATGCTTGATAGGAAATATACTCATTACCTTGCTCATGTAACTGTAACCCCTCTGTACAGAATTTTTACAATAAAAAGCATATTTTAAGAAGTCAACCTTTTCTGTTTCAATTGTCTATCAATAAAAATGATTCAGAGGCTGTTGCTTCCCCATTGAAGATGAAGCTCAAATGCTTTCATTGGCACTTCATGTTAGTCAAGTATGTGAGAGTTATTTCAAACCTGACATTGAAATCTTGTGTATTTTACATTCATCAGAATGCAGAATTAGGAAAAAGAAGCATTCAACTTTGAAAATAACAGAGAAGTTCTAGATAAAAGTCACTGAGAAATTGCACGATTTTCAATAACAGAGGTAGTACCACATCTGGTTTATACTAGGGATAAGTGTCATGAATTCTTTTGCCCTGGCTGGGTGCAAAAATTAATCCTCACGGGGCTGGGATGTAGCTCAGTGGCAAAGCGCTAGCCTAGCAAGTGCAACGTCCTGAGTTTGATCCCCAGAACCAAAAAAGAAAAGACAAAAAATACAGTTAAAAAAAACCCAAACAAAAAATTAATCCTCACATCTCATCTTCCTAAGTAATCTTTACCACTCAGAGTGAGAATCCAGTTTAGAGTTTGTTTTCAAGACTAGTGCTCTACCGGTTGAGCCACAGTTCCATTTCTGGCTTTTTATTAGAGATGTGTCATGGATTTTTCGCACAGGATGGCTGCAAACCTTAATCCTCAAATCTTAGCCTCCTATGTAGTCCTTACTACTCAGGGTCAGATAGAGTTTGTGTCTGACCATTTGGTTCAAGACTAGTGCTCTACCACTTGAACACACTTCCACTCCTGGCTTTTTTCCCTGGTTAATTAGCGAAAAAAATCTCATGAAATTTAATACCTGGGTGGTATTTTACCTCGATTCTAAAATCTTAGCCTCCTGAGTAGCTAGTGTGAGCCACCACTGCCTGGTTCTACACTTGGTCCCTAGCTTCAGGCCCCTGCTCTTCACTCCCTTGATATGATTGGTGGTGTCCTCGTTTCAGATTTCAATTGAGCTTAGTGTCCTGCGTCATTCAGTCTCTGGTTCCAGGAATCTATAGCAAGGCTGTTATGACATCTAGCCTAACCATAAGGCAATAAGCCTGGGATAAACAGCATGGTGTCCAAGCCTGCGGCTTCTTACATCTGTCACTGGGCGAATGATCCCAGGACTCATTTAATGCCACTGCCTTCTTGGAGGCCTCCTAGCTTCCTTACGATCTGACTGCAGGCATGTCATGACCTGGGGTGCAGGGCACTAAGGTTTCTCCTTCATTCCACTGCCATAAATGGGACTTTCAGAAGTCACTTCTCCCTTTTGAATCTTCATTTCACAGAAATTGTGCTTAAAACCCTGCATTCTGATCTTTCCTTCTTCTGGATCTTTGCCTATCTAGCAAGTTTGAGCTTTCTTCTGGTCTCAGAAAAGCCAGATGTTCATGCCAACAATTGTACTGATTCAACACCCAGTGACATGGGGGCCCTCTCTACTCCTCCACTTATGCCAGGCTCAAAGGTCTTTCGTACCTAGCATGCATCTTGATTCCTAGGAACCCAGGGCTATGATTTCCCTGAAGAGCCATGGGCTTAAAAACTTTGATGGAGTTAGGCAAAAGTAGATCACATGTATAATCTTAGCTACTAAGGAGGCTTTGTTGTAAGAATCAAGGTTCAATTCAGGTTGAACAAGAGTCAATAACACTCCTCTTACAATACCACTGCATTCCAAGACGTGACCCCCCCAAAGATTCAAACCAACTAGAGATGTTCTCATTGTGTGTGGGGACTAGCCTTTCTATGAGCGTATTCCTGAGGGCTCCTCTTGATCCAGGAGCCTTGGAAGGGGCAAAAGCTTCCTCCAGCAGCAGGCTTATTTCCTGTCTATGACCAGCATAGGCCACATCCTCTAGCAAGCAGAACCTCCTTGTCCAAGTTGGGAGAGCTGCTGTCCCCAAGATATCTGCTGGGGAGATGCTAGGCAGCTTCATGTGCCTGTGGGTGAGTGGAACCATGGATTCTGCTAGTCCATCCAGCAAGGCTTCATCCAGAAGTCTATCTAGTGCCCAGCCAGCAGAGCCTGGTATCTCCTTGGGTTCCAGCATCCCTACTCTGCAATGTTAGGGAACCCACAGAGCCCACTGTGATGTCTTCGCACTCCAGTTTCAACATTCCATTGCCAGCCACCAGCCTGTCCTTTAATTGTGGGCCTTGGCAGTTTTACCCTCAACAGCATGGGACATTTCCAGATAGCAAGCAAGTCTAGATCTTCATTTGAAACCCTGAAGACTACTAATATAGGCTCATCGCCTGCCCCCTGACAACCTGGACAGCCTGGCCCTCCCAGCTCCATTTTCCAGCATGTGCTTAGGGGCCTTCGGAGCTCGGCTTCTGCTCCCTACAACTACACATGTCTCCTGGAAAGAGCCCTTGAACCTGTTGCGCCCCAGAGGTCAGGCCACAGTGAGGTCTCTCTGCCCCCAGCCTGGCTCCTAGCACAACCACAATCAGGGCAGCACTCCCGGGCTCCACTGCAGACCTCTGACTTGGGTCAAAAAAGTTCCTGTGCTTGTGCAGTCCACAGTCAGCAGTCGGTAGTCCTGGAACAGGGGCATCTACTAAGGCCACTCCAGAAGAACTTTTGCACCAAGCAGGTTGATTTTGGAGCAGCTCCTCTTCCAATTGCAGGCCTAGTTTCCATTGAAGCAGAACATGACACTGCAAAAGATCACAGTGCACAATAGAAGAACCTGACAAGCAATGGTCCTGTGCTCAGAAACCTGACAGAGACAGTAAATCAGAGAGAGAGTAAGGCTAGATTGTACCTGCTTCAATATCCTTGCCAAGAAATGCTTATTTTCACCAAGATATAAAGAGGAAACTTCTAACTCTATCTCTGACAAAGTAACTTGTACGAATCTAGACTTCCATAAACAATCACAAAAGTAGAAGCTATGTGAAAAATAAATATATGTATGTAAATATATATATAATACAAATATGTAGGAATATATATTTATATTAGCGTATTCACATATACAATGTGAATATGTATATAATGTATGTATGTATAATGTATAATGTATATTTATGTGTATATATCTATATATATAATGTACAGGAGAGAAAAACTGCATAGTATTTGGAGGAATAATTACCAAAATCTTCCCAATTTTCATTAAAAGCATGAACCCTTATATGCAGGAATCTAGCAGCTCAACAAAAGTCAATTAGCATAATCCCATAGATCCACACTAAAACACATTCTAATTAAATACTCATAGACAGCAATCCTCCCAAAGCACAGAGACACAACTCCTCACACACAAGTGATCTTCAATGTTATTATGACCAATTTTTCATTAGAAAAAAGAGTATTAGGCAGCAAGGGCAACAAATTCAAAGTGCTAAAAGAAAAGGACATATCTAACACCAACCTTTCTTTTATAACATTCCCCCCACCCCAGAGATAGGGGCTGAACTCAGGGCCTTGTACTCACCAGGCAGGCACTCTTCCATTGAGCAAAATCCCCAACCTTACAACTACCCTTTCTAAAACAAAACAAAACAAAAAATATATTTCTTCTAAAAGTGAGAGATGCTAAATACTGAAGGCTCAGGCCTATAATCCTAACTACTCTGCAAGCTGAATTGTGAAGATTGTGGCTCAGAACCAGCCTGGACCTTGTCCCTTCAGGAGTAAATTGTGGGAGACAGGTGTCCTTAAGAAGGATGGAGGACTTTGTGCTGTGTCATTCCTGGAACAAGTCATAGGATAAGGTGGCCATCAAGAATGGAGGCTATTGGCTAGTGTCTCCACAGAAGCAATTTGTAAAATGCAGGAGTGCTCTCATAGGTCAGAGGACATTGACCACTGTCTTAGTGGTTTCAAAAATTCCACGAAAATAACCATAGCAACCTCAAGTCCTCCTGGAATCTCTAGCAACAGTCTTGGAGGCCTAAGAGCTACAGTGTCAATGGTGGCAGGCTGTAATTGGTCCACTTTTTCTCTGACCTCACTTGGTCTGAATCTGATTTGTCCATTTCCCCCATGATGTCACTATGCACAGTTGTGATTGCTCCATTGTGATAGGTCATGTAGGGTATATAGGAAGCCACTGTGCCCCAACATTTGTCAGTTAACAGTGCTGGGAACTCTCGCTTGGTAAGCTGCTGGATTAACTCAAAGCTAGATTGATGATCTGTTTGGTTGCAGGTTTTGTTGGTTGGATTTTGGTATTTCTTTTTTACTTTTTGCCGGGTTTCCCATTATTTTATTGAGTTAATTTTTCGGAGACTTGCTACCTGCCTTCATAGCAGGAGGATCGCAGAATACAAAGAATCATCCCCGAGCTGCTTGAAGGAGGAGATCATCAAACAATACCAGACAAAAGAACTCCTTGACCAAGTTACCTGAGTGAAACTGTCCCATCACCACTTCACAGACACCGAGATGGCAATTTAAAATACGTCATATGGGAGAGTCCTCCAGGCATTGAATAGAGAATAAGATGGACATTTTTAAGGCTGGATGGCCCAGACACATCATCAAGTTGTACCTGGTGATGGAGAAAAGAGTATGTATATCTCATCATGGAATTGGCCACTAGGGGCTACCTTCTGAAGTCTATCTGAAAATCCCACCACTTATATAAAGTTGAAGCCAGGAGATTCTTCAAACAAATTGTACTAATTACAGCAGAACACAATCGCACATTGAGACCTTAAGCCCAACAATATCCTTTTGGACAGCAAAGGCAATATCAAGGTTAGTTATTTTGGTCTAATCATCTGGTTCTCCCCGGGGCAGCTGCTGACAAATTTATGTGGTGTTTTGCTATTCCATACCCCTGAAATGTTCCTGCAAGAAAGAAATGATGGCTGGAACTGGCTTCACACCTGTAATCCTACCTACTCAGGAGGCTGAGATCTGAGGATCATGGCTCATTGCCAGCCCGGTCAGAAAAGTCTGTGATATTCATCTCCAATTATCCACTAGAAAACTGGGAGTGGCACAGTGGCTCAATTGGTAGAGTTCTAGCCTTGAGTTGAATTGCTCAAGGACACTGTTCAAGCCCCACAATTGGAAAAAGAAAATTTGCCTACAAGGTGGAAATCTGGAGCTTAGGTGTCTTTTTATATTTTGTTATAACAGGAAGATTTCCCTTTGAGGGGAGGATGTTATCCAGGTAGAGTCACTAGTTCTGAGGGCCAAATATGTTGGTCCACATAAACTGTCTGTTTGAGGACAAAATGTAATCTGCCAACTGGTAATTGAGGACCTAAGGGAGAGACAAATATTGAACAAATAATGGAGCACCCATAGCTTAAACAAGTTGCACAATATTCCCTGTGTTCTGATGAGCCAAGACTCAACAAGCTGGAACCCATCATTCTTAAAGTAATGTGTGACATGAGGTACTACCTATATGAGATCCAGGGATCTATAGAGGACAGATCATTCAATTATGCCATGGGCATGTACCTTTTAATTAAAGAAAACTTAGGCTGTCCAAGTAAAAAGAGTACCTTCAACAGTGCCACCGTGCCCAACTCTTGCAGATCCTTCCAACTTACCTCTCCCTATAGAAGGAGAGCCAGTTTACTTACCTGGCTTAACCATTACATCTTGTCATCTGAGTTTCAATTGCTTTATAATGTCAAGCAGTCACCTCTGAAGAGAGGCTTAGGTACCACTCTGCCTGCCATTCCCTTCTGTTTCTTGCAGAAGAACCCCAGTCCTAGCACAGTTCCAGGCCAGGATTCTGTGTTGTTTCCCTTGCCTGGTCTTTCTTTTTAAGCAGCAGTGAAAGATTCCTCTCTGGGGAGCCACAATTTGAGATCATAAACTGTCTACTAAGAAGCAGGGCTGGAGGAGGGCGGTTAGCAGAATATTCCCTTCCTTCTGGGTAGCCTCATAATTAGACCAAAGTATAATTTAAGGCGGAGATTGGGCAGGATGGGTGTGGCTAGCGAATAGCTACCACTCTTCTCAGAATATGCTGCAGTATTCAGGCCCAGGAGCAGAGCAATTCTCGAGAAAGGGGTGGAGAGTATTATAAGACATCAAAGATAATAGCAGTTGAGAGCACAGGGACCTGTTATTGGGATGTGAAAGATTGCAAGAAGTATACTCAAAAACGAATTATAGGAGGGATAATCCCTATACAGCCAAGGCTGCATAGAGAGATCATGTCTCAATCCAAAGGCTGGCTACTGAAGCCAGAGGAACTAATGTTTGCAAGCAATTACAAGTAGGAGATAGTGTTCTACCACTTGAACAACAATGCCACTTCCAGTTTTCTGGTGGTTAAATGGGGATGAGTTTCAGGGACTTTTCTATCTGGACTGGCTTTGACCTACGGTCTTCAGATCTCAGCCTCCCAAGAAGCTAACATTAACAACCTAGGATTACACTCAGGAACAATGCCCAGACACTGATTTCAAGGCCAAAGACCATAAAACAAATAATAAAAAAAGGAAAGTAAAAGGGGACAGTGGGTGGAGAGATTCACCATTCATCACATGCATGTCAGGTGTGAATGATCCACAATGTAGGCTAGGAGCAGACAAGGAACCTACCCAAGACACAACTGATCATTTATTTGTGGAAACTAAGTGATAAGTCAATAAACCAATATATGAAACAACTCTAGAAAGATAAATAGTGCAGGTGAGAGTGCCAGAAAGAGTCCTTTGAGTCAAGTGCTGGTGGCTAACACCTGTAATCTTAACTACTCAGGAAGCTAAGATCTGACGATCATGTTTCAAAGTCAGTCTCAACAAAAAATGTCTCTGAAATTCTTATCTCCCATGAACTAGCAATAAAGCATAATTGGGAACTGTGGCTCAAATGGTAGAATACTATATTTAAGATTTTAAAAAGATAAGCAACAGTGACCAGGTCCTGATTTCAAACCCGTTCAAACCCCAGAATCCACATACATAGAGAAAAGGTTTCTGTGAAGAGGTAGCACTGAAGCCAAGACCTGTAGATTGAGAGGGAGCCAGCTTTGGGGGCATGTGACAGAGGCAATAGCTAGGGTGAAAGTCTCAGGGCTGGAATAAACCCCATATCAGGAGGAAGTGGTGTGTGGCTGGTTCTGAGTGAGAAAGAGAATGAGGTGAGGTACATCTGAAAAATGGGGGCCAGGTGGGCACTGGTGGTTCACACCTATAATCTAAGCTACTCAGGAGACTGAGGATTGAGGATTGTGGTTCAAAGGTAGCCTGACCAGGAAAGTCCATGAGAATCTTATCTCAATAACCAACTCTGAAAAAGCTGGAAGTGGTACTGTGGTTCAAGTGGTAGAGCACTAGCCTTGGGCTCAGGCTCTGAGTTCAAGCCCCAGTCCTCATACTTCAGCTTTCTGAATAGCTAGGATTACATGTGTGAGCCACCACAGACAGGCAACCCTTTAGTATATATTATCTAACTTAATGGTTGTGACTTTCCCATTAGGAGGGCTCACTCTGAGCTCATCCTATTCTGGTTCACTTTCAGTCGATGGCCAGGTCAGTTTCCCCTCTGGAACTAACTTGTCTGTGGGAGGAGGATAAAGCCCCTGAAGCCCCTTCCCTTGTTGGGTGCATCCTATATTGTAAGAGTGATGAAAGAGGTCCAAGATTAAAGCTGGGCTCCTAAGATGGAGTTCCTATTGTGGGCAACCTGGGCTGGTGTGCAGCTTTGAACAAGTGACTCTGGGAAGATATGAAAAATAACCACACTTAAATCCAATTTTTTTCAAAATCCTCTTGAGAGCTAGAAGAGGAGAGGGGAAGGGAAGATATATTCTGAATAGTTTCCTTCCTGTTGTGACATTGATTGATACATTTTGCTCAAGCAGGAATTACTTATCCTGGGAAGGTCCTCAGTTTACCTTCCCGTGGTTGAGAGTTGTATGAGCTAAAATCCTCAGCTGTCAGCTCTATTTGGGCTACTTGACCCAGAGAAGAGGGCGACCCTTTTTGCAAACTGCTCTGCTCAGAAGGAGGTCCAATTTTCTGATTTTCAATAATGGGGACTAGGTGCTGCTAGAGAAAAGGATGCTATAAAATAGAGTGAGTTTGGAGCTCACACCCTTCAGAGGGAGGCCCAAACTGAGACCTGCTCTGAGGAAAAATCAAGGAACTGAGAGGAAGTTAATATTTTAGGTCATATGGCCAGGGAAGGCCTTTCTGTGGCAGAACTTCTGATCTAGCTGCTGAAAAGATGAACGAATTAAACAAAGTTTATTTTCCTTTTGTGTGTGTGTACAAGTACTGGGGCTTGAACTCAGGGTCCCATACACTTGCTTAGCTTTTTCCTGCAAGGCAGATGCTCTACCACTTTAGCTAAACTTCTACTTTGAAGTTTTTTGCTAGTGTATTGGAGATAGGAGTCTGTCAGAATTGGCTTTCCAGACTGGGTTTGAACATGGATCCTTAGATCTCAGCCTCCTGATAAGCTAGGATCAAAGACAGGAACTATTAAGCATTCAGGTCCACACAAAGGTGTAGAAGAAGTTTCCAGAGAAGAGAAGAACAAATTTTCAAAGGCCTTGCCTGATTTGTCAACTTGTTGGATATTGTTTATTGATTTATTTTTGAACATGGGGCTTGAACACTGGGCCGGGGCACTTTCTTTCAACTCTTCAGCTCAAGTCTAGCACTCTACCACTAGAGCCACAGAACCACTTTGGATTTTCTGGTGGATAATTTGAGATAAGAGTTTCACAGTCTTTCCTGCCCAACCTGGCAATCCTCAGATCTCAGCCTCCTGAGTAGCTAGGATTACAGGCATGAGCCACCAGTACCTGGCTGGATATTTATTTATATAGGAATACAGCAATATCCTTGTAAATAGGATGAAAAATATTTAAGTTGGTCACTCCATATGAGCCTCACTGGCTTTAAGTTTTCTCTTTGATAGTTAATATGAAGGAAAGCCACAGGGGGATTCACCTCAGTTTATTATAAAAGGATGTCTCTGGCATGTTTTTACAACAGTGTGCACAATGTAAAAGATAATAATGTTATTCATGACATTATACACAGTAGTAGAAAGGTAGAAAACCAAATGTCTCTTGATGGGTAAACAAAATGTGGTATAACCAGCCAAGGGAATATTATTCAATCTTAAAAAGGAATGACATTCTGACCATGCTACAACAAGAATGAATCTTTAAAATACTGTGAAATAAACCATATTAAAAATAAAAACTATATTTATGATTCTACATATATAAGGTACCAAAACATAGTCAAATTTGCTGGCTACCAGTGGCCCACACTTATAAAACTAGCTACTTATAGGGCTGAGAACTGAGGATGGAGGCTTGAAGCCAGACTAGAAAGAAATGTTGCTGAAACTCTTATCTCCAAAAAGTGAGATACAGTAGATGTGAGACTCAACAATAGAACTGTGGAGCATATGGGCAGCAAAGATGGCGTTGGGAGGGGGTTGCGTGGGCAGAGCCCAATTTACTATAGAGCACATGGGCAGCCAAGATGGCGCTGGGAGAGAGTAGAGTGGGCAGAGCCCAATTGATCTTCCGATCAGTGCCTAACCAGCCCATGAAGGCTCAGGTGCATGATAGGGTGTGACCTTGACAGTGATTGGTTCCTCTTCCTCCCTTGCCATGCCACCCGCCGTTTTTATATTTAATAAGGGCTGCTCTCTGTTAATAAATGAGTTTTCTACCTGCTGGATTTGGCTCCCCGCTGCGTCTGATTGTCTCCTGGGCTGGGGAACGGGCGAGCGCCACACTTACCTTTCCGCCACACTTACCTTTCCTCAGACCCCATCCATCTTTCGTGGGACGGACGAAGACCCAACATAGAACATCAGCCTTGAACAAATAAGTTTAACATAGAGGGGCTGGGAAAGTGGCTCAGTGGTAGAGAGCTTGCCTTGCATGCCTGAGGCCCTGGGTTCGATTGCTCAGCACCACATAAGCAAAAAGAAAAAAGCCGTTGAAGGGTAAACAAAGGAGGAGGCTGCAATGCTTGGTAAGAAATGTATGCATTATCCTGCCCATGTAATTGTAACCCCTCTGTAAGTATGTTCTCAAATAAAATAAAATATTAAAAAAGAAAAGAAAAGAAAAAAGCCGGAAGTGGCGCTATGGCTCAAGTGGTAGAGTGCCAGCCTTGAACTGAAGAGCTGAGGGACAGCTCCCAGGCCCAGAGTTCAGGCCCCACGACCGGACCTCCCCCCAAAAAAAAAGTTTAACATCGAATGGAGAATAGAGAATGAATGATGTGGCCAGTGCAGGTAAGAAAGAGCAGGCTTTCTGTGTGCAAAGGACTTCTTGGTCAACAGCACTGTGACAGAACACACAAAGACAGTACTAGGCTGAGAAGTAAGGACAAGGAAGACAGGAGAGTTGATTACCCGTTTTTTTTTTGTTGTTGTTGTATTTGTTTTTCCCAGTACTGGCACCTGGACTCAGGGCCTGGGTGCTGTTCCTGAGCCTCTTTATGCTTTGGGCTAGTGCTCTATCACTTGAGTCACAGAACTTCTTCTTTTTCTGAGTAGTTTATTGGAGAAAAAAGTGTCATGTCATGGGCCTTCTTGTAAGGCTGGCTTCAAATGGAGATTAGTCTTCAGATTTTAGCCACTTGTGTTGTATTCCAATTTAAATTGTAGTATTCCAATTTCCCAGGAAGATATGACAGCACTCAGGCAATTTGGCTCGAAGTTCTTTATTTAGCCATATTCCATCTGTCCTCAGCTCACAGAGCTAGAGAACAGCCCTGTTTGTTGTTCAGGGGGGATTTTTATAGGAAGTGCTTTCACATAGGTGATGTTTACCAAAGCAAGCAAGCAAGGTTACAGAAGCAAATCATAGCCTTGAGTCAAACATGCCTTGGGACATTGGACCTTTGCCCTGATGTTGAAGAAGGGGAATCCTTTTCCCAGAGAGAATGCATGTCAGCATGCACCCTCACACCACACAGAAGCTCAGATGGGGACACACGAGTCAATGCCTCTGACAGTGCGCTGAAATTTTCTGAACAGGAATGATGTTTATTACAACTTCCTGAGTAATAAAGAACTCAGTACAGCTGGTGATAAGCATCATAATTGTTAGTGGCATTCAGCAAAATTTGTGATAAACTGCAAAGTGCCAGTCTGGGAAGCTTGAGGGAGAGAGAGAAGTTTACTTTTAGCAAAGATGTTTCTGAATTTACATTTTTGTTCCCATGGATATCCTTCTTTACCAAGGGAAAGGGGCTCAGGAGAGAAAATTAGCTACCGCAGGAACGATTGAGGCTAGAATAAACTTTCTTCCAGTGAATAGCAAATCAGATATCACACTCAGTAGCTAGGATTACAAGTTTGAGCCAAAACTGCCTATTTTGATTAATTCTTGTGTGTCATCCCCAGGAATGTGGATTCAAGCCAAGGTGACCCAAGCCTTCAAAGTTTTGTTACAGATATTGACTCAAGCTATGATGTCAGAAATACTGACCTTACTGTTCAGCCTGGAACCAAAAGAAACGGGAGGTGAGAGTTATCTATGTTTGTGGCTTGTAAATCACCAGGATTAGTGGCAGGCTGGAAAGAAGAGAATCAAGAGGGCACATGTGGAACATGGCAGACAGGAAGGCATCAGGGAAGAAGCAGTTTCGGGATGAGCAGTGGATCAGGAGGACCAGATTCTCTGTGGTGCAGAAAGTCTTTCTTCAGAGCCCTCACCACTTTAGCCTGTCTTGGGTCACTCCATGTTTGTTTAGTGTTTCAGCCCTCAGTCATTTGAACTCTTAGGGCTTGGGGCTTCCTGCACATCCTCCTGGAGCCTGGCACAGGGTCTAGCCCACATTGGTGCTGGCTGATGGTTGCCTAATGGGGTTGGATAGAGACAAACACTAAATTGGAGGTTTCTGGAAGGGATCGGCGTGCACTTAGTGTCCAGAGGACATGCATGGGACTGTACCTTCATGAGGAAGAGGCCAGAGGACAGTGTCATGTTGCCTCCCTAACACTTTGGTAGAAATGGCAGACAGATGTCACAGGCAGCAGGCAATGCTCTCTGGTTTATATATGTGCATGCACACCCAACATCTGTGGCCCATTAGTGGAACAGTACACACTGATCACAGCATGGACCCCATTTCATGGCTGCGGACACTGAAATCCTGGGGTCTTGGTGTCCTCAGGCCTTGGCAAACAGCAGTGGGGAGTCTGAGACCTTGGAGGCAGGGCAATGGCAGGGCTCCAGCAGTATCTGCAAAGCCTGAGAAGCTCGACTCCTCAAGGATAGCTCACAGACGCAGAGGAGGCTGTGAAGAGGGATAGATCCCTGGGGTACACTTGAACCACCAAAACGCACCCTGCTCACTAGCACCAAGCACGTACGGCTTATAGCCCAACAATCCAATTCTGGCTCTTTCTCACCTCACTTGGCAAGGGGGGGAGCCATGGAGGAGCAAGATGCACCATTTCAGTTGAGGAGGGATATATCTGATATCAGACCCACACATCACACCTAGATAGACTGGAACTCTCCAGAAGGCCAAGGTAACAGATATATTCGTTGTCTAACAAGTGTGGAAGTGGGAATCTTGACTGTGAGGACTCCATAGTCCCCAACTTGTGGGTTGGTGGCTGCGACTCCCCCCTGAGGTGGTGACTAAGTGGTAGCATCTGGGTTGCTAGCCTGTAAACAGAAGAAGTGAAGGTGGGCTGTGGAGTGGCCTGGTGCCTGGGCCACACTCTTTTGCTGAGTTGTTACTGTTGCCACCATGTGGACGTGCCTAGGCTTGGAGCAAGGTTACAGGGCCTGTGGGGCTGACTGGCTGTGCAGAAGCAGAAGGTGTCACTTCTGCAGGCAGTGACTCTATTACTGGCAGCCCTATGCTTCCTGCTCAACGTGGGGCTGGGGCTCTGCACCATAATCGGCAGCCTGATGGCACCCCGAGGGGTTAGGAGGCAGATAACTGAGTGCCTCAGTATGGTGCTGAGAGAATGCTGCTCCCGAGTCTCCCACCCCTGTCTGGGTTTACTTCAAACCTGCAGCTTCTCCTTTCTCCTCCTCTGTGACCTCAGTGGCAGCACCAGAACAGTCTGTGCTTCTTCTTACTTTTCTCCCAGGTGGGGTAAATTGAGGCTGCGAGGATAGGGATTTGTCCACTCAGTAGAGTCAGAAATAGAACCCAGGGCCCTTGGTGCCCCAGTATGGAAGTCTTATTTCTACTTACCATACTTTACAATCAGTTCTTTCTATTGCCCTCTCCTGTCCCCTGACCTCCTCCAGCATTCTCTTTCTGGAGTGTACCCTGTCTGCACATGTCTGTATCCTGTAGGACTGATGCCCTCATCATCTTTGCTCCCCTCCCTAACTTCCACCTGCATATCCTGTGTCTCTACTCAGGTCAGTCCTTTTCCCATTTAACCACTTGCACAGGGACGCTAGGCCTCCCCACTAATTCTCCCTATTCACTCTTCCCCATCCTATCTGTATTTTAGGTATTGTTGATTGGGGAGTGAGTGCAAAGACCCTCTTGGAGCTGTAGGCCCCTTGGAGGGAGTGAAATGTGAATTTCTGGTTCTTGAGGAATTTGCCACCTTTGACTCTCCAGTAGTCCAGACGTGTTCCTGTGGAGGGATTTCCCAGAATGTCCCCAAGAGCAGTTCCCTGAGGGTGGAATGCCACATGCCTTCCTTCTCTGCCAGGAACTGATGGGACATGGTATTTTTTGGTATTCCAAACTGTGATCATATTTGATTCTGCCTCTTTGAAACTTATGTACCTGCACATCTGTACGTGCATTTGGACTAAAATAGCAATTTTTCTTCCTGTGTGTGTGTGTGTGTGTGTGTGTGTGTGTGTGTGTGTGTGTTTTCAGATCTTCAGTCTTAAACTCAGGGCCTGGGTTCTGTCTCTTAGTTTTTATCACTCATGACCAGTGCTCTACCACCTGATCCACATCTCTACTTCTGGCATTTTGGTGATTCATTGGAGATAAGTGTCTTACAGACTTTCCTACAAGGGATCCTTTATTTGTTTGTTTGTTTTTGGTCGGTCATGGGGCTTGAACTCTGAGCTTGGGCGCTGTCCCTGAGGTTTTCAGTTCAAAGACAGCACTTTACTGCTTGAGCCACAGTGCCATTTCTGGTTTTCTAGTGATTTATTGGAGATAAGAGTCTCATGGAGGGCTTGGAAAGTGGCTCAGTGGTAGAGGGCTTGCCTTGCATTCAAGAGGCCCTGGATTCTATTCCTCAGTACCACATAAGCAAAAAGAAAAAAGCCAGAAGTGGCAATGTGGCTCAAGTGGTAGAGAGATAGCCTTGAGCTGAAGAGATAAGGAACAGTGCTCAGACCCAGAGTTCAGGCCCCAGGACCAGACCCAACAACAACAATAACTAAAGAGTCTCATGGACTTTCCTGCCTGGTCTGGCTTTGAACTGTGGTCCTTAGATCTCCCACTTGAGTAGTTAGGATTACAGGCGTGAGCCACTGGTGATTTGGCTTCTTCCATTTTTTGTTTTTCAAGTTTTTCATTGTTATTTAATCGTAAGAGACTCAGATTTGCCTGCCCAGGCTGGCTTATAAACGCAATCCTCGCATTGCAAACCTCATGATTGGATTATAACTGTGAGCCACCAGTACCACTCTGGGATTTGTCATTTTTGACAAATGCTAAATGTGTCTATTGAGATGGTCTGAGCATTGAACATTGCACTGCACCCAAGGCAAATTTCAGGAGAATGACAAAGATGTAGAGACCGTTTGGTGCCTCACACACACCATTACATAATGTAAGTTAATGACTTTCTTCCCAGAAATACATAACTTTTATCTTTATACAATGTAAGGTGCTTAAGTGCTTCTTCATATTTATCTAAAATAGTATATACATTGAAAGGAACTCCACCATATGTAAACAAAATATTTTTTGTTAGTGATGGGGATTGAACTCTGGCACTGTCCTTCAGCTCTTTAAGCTCAAGGCGAATGCTCCACCACTTGTGCCACAGCACCATTTCTATCTTTGTCTGTTCATGTGGTGTTGAGGAATCAAACCCAGGGCTTCATGCATGAGAAGCAAATACTCTATCACTGAGCCATCTTCCTAGGTCACTAAACAAAAGACATTTATGTGTCAGCTGGGCACTGTTGGCTGACACTTGTAATACTAGCTACTCAGGAGGCTAAGAGGTGGGGATTGCGGTTCAAAGCCAGCCTGAGCAGGTAAATGGAGCTGTGGCTCAAGTGGTAAAGCACTAGCCTTGAGTAAAAATAGCAAAGGGACAGGGCCCAGCCCCTGAATTCAAGTCCTACTCTGCACTACCAGTTTAAAACTTTTTTTAATGATAAAGCAAGTCATCATCCATGGGTCTAAAACACTTGTGAGCAGTTGCTGACATACATGTCTGCCAACCTACAACATCGGCACATGCAACATGATAGACTTATACATTTCTGTTCATTTCAAGGCTAGGTACAATCACATGATTACAATATATGTAGAAGCTGCAATCAGTTTGAAGTCTACGTTCATTTTCTTTGTCAGTACTCTTGTAAGTGTGTCTGAGCAGTGTCCCTCACAGGAAGAAAAGAAGCTCCTAATGACTCACCTTAATCTCATGTTGTGAGTAGAAATAAGACCGGGCTGTATGTCAATGCAACATTGCTTGGCTGTTTTTGACTCATCCTGGTTCCTTGAAGGCAGAGCCCCATCTTTTGATTCCATGTTAGGGATCTCAGGGGAGGTCACCATCATATAGGAACTGAAGAATATAACCAGCTCCCCTTCATTAAAACCTCATTATAGTTGAAGCCAGTGGTTCACATGTGTAATCCTAACTACTCAGGAGGCTAGCAATATATGGTTGTGGTTCAATGCCAGCACTGGGTAGAAAAGTCCATGACACTTTTATCTCCAATTAAACATCAAAAAAACTTGAAGTGGACCAGTGTCCCAAGTGGTAGAGTGCTAGCCTTGAGCAAAAAAGCTCAGGGACAGCCCTAGGAATGGCACACACACACACACACACACACACACAAACAAACAAACAAATACACACACATACACACACACTCAAACACACATACACTCCTTTTTGTTAGCTCATCTAATGCTCCCAACAACCATATAAGTCAGGTATGCTTATTTCCATATTACAGAGGAGGAAAATTCCTGGTGTGTCAGTGGACTCAGACCTCAAATCCATGCCCCTGTCCCACTACTTTTTTTGGGAATAAACCTGTGGACCAAGAGACAAACAGGTTACAGGCATTCTGTGGTGTGTGTGTGTGTGTGTGTGTGTGTGTGTGTGTGTGTGTGTGTGTGTGTGTGTGTGTGTGTGTGCACCAATCCTAGGGTTTGAACTTCGAGTCTGGGTTCTGTCCCTTAGCTTTTATTCTCAAGGTTGGCACACTGTACCACTTGAACCAAAGCTCCACTTCTTGGTCTTTAGTTCTTCATTGGAGATGACTCTCACAGACTTTTCTGCCCAGGCTGACTTTGAATCATGCATGGTTCTCAGATCTCAGCCTCCTCAGTAACTAGGAGTCTAGATGTAACTATTGGCATCAGGCATAGATTCTTCACCCTTCTGGGTAAATCTGTCTTACCTGGATTCCTCAGTGTGAATTGGTTTTAATAATGTTTGACCCTAGGCCAGTTGAGACTTGTATGTCCTTATTACAGAGTCTGGCTGGTGCTTCATTACAGCACTAACTACTCTGCCTGTGATGAAAGTTTTTGAAAAGAAAAAGTAAGCCAGGTGATGGTGACTCACACCTTTAATTCTAGCTGGTGAAGAGGCTGAGATCTGAGGATTGCTATTCAAAGCCAGCCTGGGCAGGGAAGACTGTAAGAATCTGGAAGTGGGGCTGTGGCCCAAGTGGTAGAATTTTAGCGTTGAATGAAGAGCTCAGAAACAGTGCCCAAGCCCTCTTTTCAGACCATAGGACAAACACAAAATGAAAGAAAGAGAAAGAAAGAAAGGGAGTAGGGGCAGGAGGAGAAGGAAAGAGGGAGAGAAGAATTATGGCATTAGTGGCTCAGATATGTAAAAGCAAACCAGTAGTGGAACTGTGTCGCAAAGTGGTAGAGAGTTAGCTTTGAGCGAAAAAGCTCAGACACAGGCCCTGTGATCAAGTCCAAAGAAGACAAAAAAGAGAGGGAGGGGATAGAAGGAGAAAGGGAAGGAAGGAATGATCTAGTTCAAGAGTTGAGTGAAATAGAAACTTCTGGGTATCCGGGAACCTACAGACAACCAGGAGGCATAGTTTTTTAACCACACATCCTTGGCTGGTGCTGACAGTCAGATTCCCCCCACAGAGTCCATGCTGTGCTTGAGTTCAGGCCTATTGAATCCTCCCTGGGCCTTGGGACTGAAGATCTAGCCTTTGCTTCATTTGTAAAGACTAGGATCCCGAGGACATCAAGGACCTCTCATGGCAAGAAGAGTAAGACATGGGTATCCATTCCTTGAAATCAGATCCTTTCAGTGACATGACTACTCTGATCCTTCTATCCTATCATCTAAAAAATACCTACATCACCAGCACTCCAGGAAAAGAAAGGGAGCCCCCTCAATGGGTATAGGGTGGGTCTCTCTATCCCATTTGACAGTCCTGGTCCAGCACAGATTCTGCCAGCCCTCTCCTTCTCTCTCCCTCCCTCCCTCTATTGTTTTGGGGAGTCTTCAATGACCAGAGTATAGAATGGGCTGCTATCTCCCCATTGGCAACAACAGTATTTAGCCATTTTCCTCAAAATCACAGCCAGAGCACGAGTGATTAAAGTCAAATTCAAATCTGCCAGCAAGTCATAACATATAGGGCTAGGACATTTATCAAGGCTGTGGGCCTCTAGTGACCTCAAAGAAAGCCAGTGAGATGGGGCAGGGAAGAGGCTGCAGTGGGACTTCTCTTCTCTGCCCTGCACCTTATAAGGCTTCTCAAATCAAGGTCAGGCCAAATAATAATGACAAATAATAAATATTGATTACTAACAACTCCTGTATTGAGACATGAAGGTTTCATTTATTTTATTTTTACCCCATCAAATGTCCATACCCACCCCATGGAGTATTTATTATTATTGATGTTCTTTCTTAAACTTCATTCACATATCAGAAAATGGTATTCAGAGAGATTAAGCCACTGACTAGAGCCACACAGCTCAAAATGCAAATAGTAAACATAAGAATACTTTCTGAGGCAGGTGCTGGTATCTCATGCTTGTAATCTTAGTTACTCAGGAGGCTGAGGTCTGAGGATCATGGTTTACAGCCATGATCTCCGATTAACCACTAAAATGCCTGCAATGGAGCTGTAGCCCAAGTTATAGAGTGTTAGTTTTGAGTGAAATATCTAAGGGACAGTGCCCCGATCTTGAGTTCAAGCTCTGGTACTGGCACCAAAAAATAAAAACAAAAAAAAAAGGCTCATAACCTTCACCCAAGACTATCTCCCACACACCAACAAAAACCTGGACCTGAAGGTGTGTGTGGCTCAAGAGGTAAGTACTAGTCTCAAGCAGAATAAGCTAAGGGAAAGTGTCTAAACCCTGAGTTCAAGCCTCCCCACTATAAACTTGTGTGTATATGTATATGTGTGTATATCTATATACACATATATAAAATGTGTCCACACATATGTACACATGCATGTATGTATACACATATGTGTATGTGTTGATTGGGGGATATCAGGCCTGATATCTCAAGCAAGAGAAAATTTTTGCATCATTCAGCCTGTAGATGGAGACTCAGAATTTCTATACTGCAGTTAAGTGAGGATACTCAAATTTTGAAATTCATCAAATCATTGGACAAAGCCCATTCTATTTAGGAAGGGTAATCATCTTTTTTTGCTTTGTTTTGTTATGTTTTTGTTTTTTGCCAGTTCTGGGGCTTGACCTCAGGTCCTGCGCACTGTCAGTGAGCTGCTTTTGCTCAAGGACAGTGCTCTACCACTTGAGCCACAGAGTAACTTCTAGGTTTTGTTCATGCGGTATTGAGGAATCAAACCCAGAGATTCATGCATGCTAGGCTAGCACTCTAACACTAAGCCACATTCCCAGGCCATAATAAATCTTCTTTACTCCAAGTTTAAAATTATTTAAATTTATCTATTGAAATTTACCCATGTGATTAAAATGGTAATCACATCCAAAAATTTTTTAATTTCTTTCCTTTTTTATTGCAAAAATACTGTACAGAAGGGTTACAATTACTTGGGCTAGGTAATGAATACATTTCTTATCAAACATTGTTGCCTCTTCCTTTGTTTCCCCTTACCATCCCTTCCCATCTCCCACCCACCGACCCTTAATCCCCCCTCCCTCCAAAGATGTAAAGTTTGTTTTTCTCCATAACGACTTTTATATCTCATTGTTGCAATGGGTCCACCTGTATCCCTATTTAAACAATTTGTTTTTTATTTGTTAGGAAATGGAAAGACTTGGAAAAAATTATATTAAGTGAAGTAAGCCAGACCCAAAGAAACATAGGTCCCAAGGGTTCCCTTATATGCAACAAATAGTATATGTCTGACATAAGCAGAAACGGTCAGATAAATTGATGTTAGGCGAAATGAACCCCAAGATAAAGATTCAAATGTTTTTTCTTCCTTGCGATTATTTCTAACAGCTTTATAAGATGATTACTTTGTTGCTTTGTATGTCCCTTCCCCACAGTATAACCCCTGCTTCCAAAAGTCTTTTCACAGCAACATTTACATTGATGTTTGACTAAAACATGAGGCACTACATGCTAGCAGAATTAATGTGTTAAAATTCACCATCTCTAGCCTTGAGTTGTTCGCTCATGGCTGTAATTCTAGCTATTCAGGAAGCTTAGAGCTGAGGACTGAAGCTTTATGAGACTCATCTCCAATTAACTATCTCAAAAAACTGATGTGGAATTATGGTACCAGTGGCAGAGTGCTAGCCTTAAGCAAAAAAACCAACGGATGGTGCCCAGGACCTAGTACAAGCAATAAAACTGTGTGTGCATGAGCATGAACACACAAACACACACACACATGCACACATATAAGCACATGCACATACACACCATTACTACCACAATCACTAGAATATCATGACTCTAGTCACAGGAGATCTGCCACAGTCAAATTGTGAGACAGGAAGTAGAATGGTGGGTTTCCTGAGACTGTGGAAAGGGATGGATGGAAGGTGCTCTTTAATAAGTGCTTAATTTCAGGTTGGATTCTGAGAAAGTTCTAGAAGTTGGTATCAGAGAGGGTGCATGAAAATTTGAATGTACTTAAAGCCACTGAAGTGTACAATTGTAACTGGTTGAGATGACACATTTTATGCTATGGTTATTTTCCCAGGATGAGAGAATAGATAACAATACAGCCAGGGAGGGCCTGGACAAGAAAAGATAGCAGGAGGCGAGGGCCCTTATAGTGTTCACTCCTTCAGTTTCCCACGAACAAATATCTGCTGTTGAGCCACTTGTGCTGGGCTTATGACAGGTTGGAGCAAAGGCAGTGGGTGGCTACCTGTAATTGGCCCTCTATCATTTGAGCCACATCTGTACTTCTGGCTCTTTTTAAGTTAATTGGAGATAAAACTCTCAGATTTAGCTGCCTGGGCTGGATTTGAACTTCAATCATCAGATTTAAAGCTTATTATACTATCTTAAAGAAATGATTGGAACTTGCTCTTTTGTTGTTGTTGGTTTTGGTTGTCAGGCTTGCATTTGGGTCCCAGGCTCTGTACCTGAGTTCTTCTATTTAAGGCTAGCATTCTACCAGTTTTCATTACTACACTACTTTTGGTTTTCTGGTGATTAATTGGAAATAAAGTATCACAGACTTTACTGCTCAGACTGGCCATGAACCTTGATCCTCTGATCTCAATCTCTTTAGTAGTTAGGATTTCAGGTGTGAGCCAATTACACCTTGCTGGGAACCTGCTCCTTTATGAAGGAAGGCATTCTGATTATCTCCATTTTCCAGATATAGAAAAACAGGCAACAAATTAAAATGACTTGTCTATGATGTCACACGTTAGTAAATGCTGGAGCTGGGTCTTTTATCCTGGTCTTTCCAATGGCAAATCTCACCCTCAAATAATACTCCATTAGTGTGTTGCCTTTGTTATCCCAAACCCTCACATTCCTGTAGCAAGGAATCAAAAACACCCACAGGTGTGATTAAGTACAGGCTCTGTCTAATGAAGAGAGTGCCTGGGTTTGAGTCTCATCTTCACTACTGAAGTTGGATTGAGAGGTTTGTTGGGCCGGGATTAAAAGTTTGTGTTTTTGGCCCTGGCAAATCATTGGTTTTGTTCCAGTAGCCTGGTCTGTAAGACTAAGATAATGATTACCTATCTCATAGGTTTATTACCAAGTTCACAAAGAAAAAGGTGGGTTGGTGCCTAGCATATACTCAGCAACCCATTGATGTCAGCTGTTTATTTCATTGAGTAAAGATGGCAGCCTATGGCTGGGTGTACAGCTCAATAGTAAAGCCTATACTTATTTAGCATGGTGTGGAGGAGGAAGTTTGGGAGGGGCCAGGAGGAAGAATCAAGAAGAAGGAAGAAGAAACGGTAGAATGTGGCCAGGCACCAGCAGCTCAAGCCTGTAATCCTAGCTACTTAGAAGGCTAAGATCTGTGGATGGTGGTTCAACCCAGCCTGGGCAGAGAAGTCTCTGAGACTCTCAAGTCTAATAAAGTACTCAAAATAGCTGGAAATGGCATTGTTGCTCAAGGGGTAGAACACTACCCTTGATTGAGCACAATTTGGCTCAGGGACAGTGCTCAACCAATGAGTTCCAGTTCCAGGTATGGCTAAATCAATCAGTCAATCAATAAAACAAGGAGTACAAGTGGAAGATTCGGTTGTGTGTTAGCCATGTATTTTTTTCTTGCTATGACAAAATATTTGACAGAAATATCCTAGGAAGTTATTTTGCTCAGTGTCATAGATTTCAGGCATTAATGGCAGAGAAGAACATGGAGGACATGGAGCATGGGGAGGGGTAAGATAGGGAAAGGGAGTGCTTCGTTGGGAAGATTCTCTTTTCTCTTCATTAACTCCGTATGGAAAGCCAGCATACCGGATGGTGCCACCCATGTGCAGGAGGGATATCTGCTTCGGTTAATCTGTTATGGAAACCCACCAAACACACCCAGAGTTATGCTTTAATTATTAGCTGGGCGCATCTAAACCAAATCAAATCAATCCCATTGAAGCTCATCCTCAAGATTAACCATCACAGATATCAATTTCATTTGCCTCCAAATTTACATTCCTTGTTATCTCTCAACTCACCAATCATTTATCATTCTTGTTTTTTTTCACATTTAGGCTAGTGTGTGTGTGTGTGTGTGTGTGTGTGTGTGTGTGTGTGTGTCCTACTTAATGGTGAAACCACATATACTTTTCTCCTAAAATCAGCAACAAGGGTACCATATCTACTGTCACCACTTGTAAGTTGCAGGAACTAGATTTGCAAGGAAAATCAATTTGACAATAGAAATGTCAATCTCTGTGTTGATAGGAAGGAGTGTAATTATCTTTTTTGCAGATAATATTATCTTTTTTTGTTCCATCCTGAGCCTAGAAATCAGCGATTGTGTTTTGTCGCTGAGCTTTTTACTCAAAGCTAGAGTTCTACCCCTTGAACTGCAACCCCACCTCTGGTTTTTTAATGGTTAATTGGAAATAAGAATCTCAAGAGTCTCACATACTTCTTTGTCCAGTCTAGCTTCCAACTGCAATCCTCAGAAATCAGCCTCCTGAGTAGCGAGGATTACAGGCAGCAGCCACTGGCTCCCAAATCTCATATTATTTTTTATTTAGAAAATTACAAGACCCAGCAATCCAATTTTTGGGCATTTACGCAAATGTTTACAAACAAGACCACACTAAAGCTACCAGCACAACTATGTTTATTGCAGCATTATTTACCATAGCTAAGATCTGGAACCAACCCAGATGCCCCTCAGTAGATGAATGGATCAAGAAAATGTGTTATATATACACAATGGAATTCTATGATCCATCAGAAAGAATGACATTGCCCCATTTGTTAGGAAATGGAAAAACTTGGAAAAAATTACATTAAGTGAAGTAAGCCAGGCACAAAGAAACACAGGTCCCCTGGTTTCCCTTACTTGCAATATCTAGTATATGTATGAGTCAAGCGGAAAAAGTCAGATAATGTGATGTTAGGAAAATGAATCCTTAGGTATTTTAATGTTTTTTTTCATTCATGCATGTGTTTCTAACGCATTTATAAGTTTATTTCTTTGTTGCATTGTATGTCCCTCCACCACAGTATAACCCCTGCTTTCAATATATTTGATGTCAGTATAACTTATGGAGGAGATGGGGAAAAACAGTCATTTAAGGATTCAGGTGGACCTGTTGCAACAATGAGAAGTAAAAATTGTCATGTCAAAAAGGAGCTTTACAATGATGGTGGGGGGGAGCGGGGGGGAGAGAAGGATTGGAGGGAGGGAGGAGGCTGGGAAGGGAGGTGAAGGGTAAACAAAGGAGGAGGCTGCAATGCTTGGTAAGAAATGTATGCATTATCTTGCCCACGTAATTGTAACCCCTCTGTACAGTATATTCACAAATAAAATAAAATTAAAGAAAGAAAGAAATGAACCTACAGACCTATAACCAAGTAGTCTTCGATAAGGGAGCTAAAATAATAGAATGGAAGAAAGACAGCCTGTTCAGTAAATGGTGTTGGCAAAATTGGTAAACTACTTGTAGAAAACTAAAGCTAGATCCTTATATATCACCCTGTACTAAAATCAATTCCAAATGGATCAAAGACCTCGGAGTCAAAGCAGACATTCTGAAAACATTACACGATGGAAAAGGAGAAACCATAGGTCTCCTTGGCTCAGGCCGAAATTTTCTTTTTTTCTTTTTAATATTATATTATTTTATTTGTGAACATACTGTACAGAGGGGTTACAATTACATGGGCAGGATAATGCATACATTTCTTACCAAGCATTTCAGCCTACTCCTTTGTTTACCCTTCACCTCACTTCCCAGCCTCCCCTCCCCCCCAAGCAAACATACCCCCTCTCCCCCCCACACACCGACATTGTAAACCTGGTTTTGACATGACATTTTGTACTCATTGTAGTAACAGGTCCACCTGAATCCTTAAACGAATTGTTTGTCCCCATCTCCTCCACATGTTATACTGACATCAAATATAGTGAAAGCGGGGGTTACACTGTGTGGGAGGGACATACAAAGCAACAAAGAAATAATCTTATAAATGCGTTAGAAACACATGCATGAAAGAAACGAAAACATTAAAATACGTATTTAAAGGTTCATTTTCCTAACATCATATTATCTGACTTTTAAGCTTGACTCATACCTATACTAGATATTGCAAATAAGGGAAACCATGGGACCTATGTTTCTTTGGGCCTGGCTTACTTCACTTAATATAATTTTTTCCAAACCTTTCCATTTCCTAACAAATGGGGAAATGTCATATTTTCTGATGGAGGCATAGAATTCCATTGTGTATATATACCACATTTTCTTGATCCATGCATCTACTGAGGGGCATCTGGGTTGGTTCCATATCTTAGCTATGGTAAATAATGCTGCAATAAACATAGGTGTGCTGGTAGCTTTAGTGTAGTCTTGTTTGTATACATTTGGGTAAATGCCCAAAAGTGGGATTGCTGGATCATAGGGGAGATCTATGTGAAGTCTTTTGAGGAACCTCCATACTGCTTTCCAACGTGGTTGAACAAGTTTACATTCCCAACAACAATGAAGTAAGGTTCCTTTCTGTCCACATCCCCTCCAGCATCTGTTGTTGTTAGAGTTCTTGATTTTTGCTATTCTAACTGGAGTGAGGTGAAATCTCAATGTTGTTTTGATTTGCATTTCTTTTATGGCTAGGGATGTTGAACATTTCATCATGTGTCTATTGGCCATCCTTCTTTCTTCTTCAGAGAAGCTTCTCTTTAAGTCTTTCGCCCACTTATTTATTGGGCAGTTGTTTCTTTGAGGATTTGTTGTTGGGTGGTTTAATTTTTTGAGTTCCAAGTATATTTTAGATATGAGACCCTTGTCCGTTGTATGGCTAGTAAAGATCTTCTGCCAATCGGTGGGCTTTCTATTGATCTTGCTAGCTTTGTCATTTGCCCTGCAGAAGCTCTGCAACCTTATGCAATCCCATTTGTCCAACCTTTCTTTGATTTGTTGTGCTTCCGGGTCTCTATTAAGAAAATTTCGGCCTGAGCCAAGGAGACCTAGGGTTTCTCCTATTCCATCCTGTAATGTTTTCAGAGTGTCTGCTTTGAGTTCAAGGTCTTTGATCCATTTGGAGTTGATTCTGGTGCAGGGTGATATATAAGGATCTAGCTTTAGTTTTCTACATGTAGTTAACCAATTTTGCCAGCATCATTTACTGAAGAGGCTGTCTTTCTTCCATTCTATTGTTTTAGCTTCCTTATCGAAGATTAGATGGCTAAAGGTCTCTAGGTTCATTTCTGAGTTTTCAATTCTATTCCATTGGTCCTGAGGTCTGTTCTTATGCCAATACCAAGTTTTTTTTATTACTATGGCTTTATAGTAGAGTTCGAAAATTGGTATTGATATTCCTCCAGCAGTGTTCTTTCCGTTGAGGAGCGTTTTTGCTATTCGGGGTCTTTTATTGTTCCATATTAATTTTTGGATTGCCTCTTCTACTTCCTTGAAGAATGAGGGTGGAATTTTGATAGGTATCGCGTTGAATTTGTAGATTGCCTTGGGAAGTATTGCCATTTTCACGATGTTAATCTTTCCATTCCAGGAGCATGGGAGGTTTTGTCATTTTTAAAGTTCTGTGTTGATTTCCTTTTTCAAGATTTAAAAGTTTTCATCATAGAGGTCCTTCACTTCTTTAGTTAAGTTAATTCCAAGGTATTTTATTTTTTTGTGGGGCTATTACAAATGGAGTTGCTTTCCTAATTTCAGCCACACTTTTCTCATTGTTGGCATACAGAAAAGCCATTGATTTTTGGGGGTTAATTTTATAACCTGCTACGTTGCCCAAGTTTTGAATCAGCTTGAGTAATTTGGGAGTGGAGTCTATGGGATTCTTTAAATACAAGATCATGTCATCTGCAAAGAGGGAGAGCTTTATTTCTTCTTTCCTTATTTGGATCCCCTTTATGTCTGCATCTTGTCTTATTGCTGTAGCTAGGCATTCTAATACTAGATTGAAGAGAAGTGGAGAGAGTGGGCATCCTTTTCTTGTTCCTGAGATAAGAGGAAATAGCTTTAGTTTTTCACCATTGAGTATAATGCTGGCTCTAGGTTTGTCATATACAGCCTTTATTGTATTGAGGAATGTTCCATGGATTCCTAATTTTTCCAAAACCTTCATCATAAAGGGGTGTTGGATCTTATCGAATGCTTTTTCTGCATCTATTGAGATAACCATGTGGTTCTTATACTTGCTCCTGTTGATGTGATGAATAATATTAATTGATTTGCTTATATTGAATCAGCTTTGCATCCCTGAAATGAATAATGTTTGATCATGGTGTATGATTTTTTGGATGAATAGTTGAAGTCAATTGGCCAAAATTTTGTTGAGAAGTTTTGCATCAATGTTCATCAAAGAAATGGGTCTATAGTTCTCTTTCTTTGATGAGTCCCTGCCTGGTTTTGGGATGAGGGTTAGGATGGCTTCATAGAATGTGTTCGGTAGTGAGCTTTCTCTTTCAATTTCATTGAAGAGTTGGAAGAGTATTGGTGTGAGCTCTGCTTTGAAGGCCTTGTAAAATTCCGCTGTAAAACCATCTGGTCCTGGACTTTTCTTAGCTGGGAGGTCTCTTATTGCTGTTTCTATTTCAATGCTTCATATGGGCCTGTTAAGCTTGTTTAACTCATCTTGGTTTAGTTTTGGCATGTCAATATTTGCTAGGAAAAGGTCCATTTCTGTCAAGTTGTTGAACTTATTAGCATAAATTTTTGAGAAGTATTCCCTTATAATGTTCTGAATCTTGGTTGTTTCCGTGGTGATGTTTCTGTTCTCATCTCTGAGTTTATTAATTTGGGTGTGTTCTCTCCTTTTTCTGATAAGGTTTGCTAAGGGTCTGTCAATTTTGTTAAGGTTTTCGAAGAACCAACTCTTTGTTTTGTTGATACTTTCTATAGTTTTTGTAGATTCTAAATCATTTAATTCTGATTTAATTTTGATTATTTCTTTCCGTCTACTGGATTGGGGTTTATCTTGCTGCTCTTTTTCAAGGAGGTTTAGATGTGTCATTAAATTGTTAGTTTCCGATCTCTCCAATTTGTTGATGTAAGAGCTCAGAGCTATAAACTTGCCTCTGAGTACTGCCTTTGCTGTGTCCCAGAGGAGCTGGTAATTTGTGTGTTCATTTTTGTTGAATAGCATGAACATTTGAATTTCCTTTCTAATCTCTTCCATGACCCACGCATGATTCAGCAGTGTGTTGTTCAGCCTCCATGTAATACCGGACTTTCTTTGGTGGCTTTTGGTGTTGAGTTCTAATTTTATTCCCTTGTGGTCAGAGCGAATGCAAGGTATAACTTCAATGTTTCTGAATTTAGACAAGTTTACTTTGTGGCCTAAAATGTGGTCTACTTTAGAAAACGTTTCATGTGCTGCTGAGAAGAACGTGTATTCTGAGGCTGCTGGGTGAAATGTTCGGTAAATGTCTGTTAAGTCTAGTTGATCTATGAAGCTGTTTAGATCTGCGGTTTCTCTGTTGAGTTTTTGTCCAGTTGATCTATCTAGTGGGGAGAGTGGTGTGTTAAAATTCCCAACAATTAATGCCTTTGGATCTATATGGGATTTGAAGGAAAGTAGTGTTTCTTTGATAAATTTGGGTGCTCCTTTTTTTGGCGAATAGATATTTAGAATTGTAATATCCTCCTTAAGGAGAGATCCTTTAATTAGTATGTAGCGACCTTCTTTATCTCTTCTCACGAATTTTAATTTGAAGTCTATTTTATCTGATATTAGGATTGCAACTCCCGCCTGTTTATGGGGGCTGTTTGCTTGGTAGATTTTGTTCCAGCCTTTAACATTGAAAATGTGTTTGTTTTTACGGGCAAGATGTGATGCCTGAAGGCAGCAGATAGAAGGGTCTTGTTTTTTAATCCAACTAGAGAGTCTGTGTCGCTTAATTGGAGAGTTCAGTCCGTTAAGGTTAAGAGATAGGACTGAGAGGTATTTGGGAGTTCCTGCCATGTTATCTACCTTCTTGGGGGCTGCGAAAACTGTGTTCTTCCTAAGGTTCTTGGATTCTCAGTTTGGGTGCAGTTTCTTGGCCTTTCTTGCGGTCTTGTTGGTTTTCTATGTGTAGGACATGTTTAAGAATCTTTTGTAAGGCTGGTTTGGTGGAGATGAATTGTTTCAATTTTTCTATGCTATGGAAGGTTTTTATTTGGCCTTCAGTTATGAAGGAGAGTTTAGCTGGGTCCAGTATTCTTGGTTGATAGTTGTTTGTTTTTAGGGCATGGCATAAGTCATTCCAGGCTCTTCTTGCTTTGATTGTCTCTGCTGAGAAATCTGAGGTGATTCTAATTGGTTTTCCTTTATAGGTGATTAACCTTTTCTCCTTGACAGCTTTAAGGATCTTTTCCTTGGTCTGGGTTGATCCTGTGTGGATTATAATGTGACAGTGGGATGTCCTATTCTGGTCTGGTCTATTTGAGGTTCTAAAAGCTTCTTGTATCTGAATAGGCCTATCTTTTTGTATGTTTGGGAAGTTCTCTGCTAGAATCCTGTTAAACAAATTTCCTAGACGATTAACTTCTCTTTCTAGGTGCTCCTCTACACCCATTGTCCTTCGACTGGGCCTTCTGATGGTGTCTTCCAGGTTTTGGATAGACCTCTCATATTTCTTGGACTTGTCTTGGATGGTTGTATGTTCTTTCTCTATAATATCTAGGCTGTCTTAAATCCCTGAGATTCGATCTTCTGCATGGTCTAACCTGCTGTCAAGACTCTCTACTTTGTTTTTTATCTCTTTTCCTTCTAATTGGTCAGCTTTGATGGCTTCAAGTTCTTTGTTGAAGCTTTGTTTTAGGTCTTGTATGAATTTCTTTACTTCCTTAATTTGGTGTTCAATGTTTGTTCTCAAATCACTTTGTTGATTGTTTATGGTTTCTTTGGACTCCCATTCCTTCTGTTGGGTTCCATTCAGCATTCCTTTTGTGGTCTCCCTGACTTCATCTTTGTGTATTCTCTACCTGGTCTCTCAATTCCTGAATTACTCTTTGATTAGCTTCCTCCCGTCTGTGGGATTCCTGCAGTTCTCTTTCTTCCCATTCGTGGGATTCCTGCAGTTCTCTTTGAGTGTTCTCAGCCTGCTCACGCCATTCCTCCCTTTCTCTTTGAGTATTCTCAAGTTGTTCACGCAAATCCTGTAACAGAGTTTGAGTAGCTTCCTCACGCTTATGATATTCCTGTGTAAACTTCTGGGATGCCTACTCTCTCTCCCTATCACGCTCATACAGAGTCCTTTGTACATTGTCAAAATTCTCATTTATCATGTTTGCTAGTAGTGATTGTAGAGCAATTTGGGAACTCTCCTCTGGATTATTCTTTATCTGTTCTAATCCCTGATTATCAAGATTGGGAATTGAGATGCCCGAATTTGCCATTTTTCTTTTGTTTTTCCAGCTTACTCTGCTCATTTGAGATGAAGATAGCACCAGTTTTGTGCTAGAGCACTATCTGAAGGCAACCATCAACCAAAGTTTGCGTTTGTACAGTCAATAGTCAACAGATACAATCTAGTTCAACAGATACATCTATTCAACATCAAACAACTATATGTTAAAGGACTTCGAACCGCAGAAAAGAATTTGGAAAGCCAGAAATTATTAGGATTAGGGAGAGATGTGGGTAAAAAATAGGAATAGATTGGTGTGGAGAGGCACAGGGAGAGTTAACTATGTCCTAATCACAATGCAGGAAATGGGTTGGGTAGGATGCAAGTAGAGAGAGAGAGAAAAAGAAGAGACGGAAAGGGGAATGAAAAGAGACCAGAAAAAAAATAGAAATGTAAAAGTTAATGTTCTTATAGAGATTAAAAGACCATCTACTTAGAGAGGAATGTGAATATGTTTAGAGAAAGGGAGGGACATAGAGGAGATGTGAAAAACTTTAAGGATGGGAAGGGGAGAAGAAAAGATCAAAAGTTCAGTAGAGCTAGACAAAAAACAAAAAGATAATTAAGAAAGAAAGAAGACAAGAAAAGAAAGGAAAACGCTCATTCACATATTCCTAAAATAAAAATTATAAGAGGAGAAAAAAAAACGTTACTGGAAAACAATTATTTTTTCAGAAGAGGCAAAAATTAAAGATTAATAAAAGTTTTAGAAGAGAAAAAAATTTATGTATATATATATAAGGTAACAAAAAAAAACGAAAAAAATAAAAGAAGAAGAAGAAAAAAAAAAGAAAAAAATGTCTTTTGATTTTTTTTGGGGGGGGAGGGGTGGGAAGAATCCTGTATCTCCCTTTTGTCTGTAACCAGTCTCTTGTTGGAGTCTCTGGTCAGCTTGAGGTCCTGTGGCTTGATTGGTTTCTTAAGTCGGTTGGTTGGAAGAGGCAGAAAAATGCTCTGCTTTACCCAAGATTTTGAGATCCCCCTCCCAGGTTAGTTTTCTGGAAGGGTGATCTGCTTTGAGAATCGCAAAAGAGGGGGATGCGGTGATGAGGCTAGGTTCTGGGTAGAGGTGAGGCCTTTCAACAAACAATAGCTTTTCCCTAGGGCTATTTTGTGATAAAGCTCACAGCGCCCAGCCTGGAGCCATTCTCAGGGTTTCTGTTTTTCAATTGAGTGTGGTGGCTGCTAGAGGGAGGGGCAGCCTCTGGCTCTGGTTACCCTGTGAGGCAAGCCACTCCAATGGCTGGCGCCTGAGCTGGGTGACTTTTCCCTGGATGGAGCTGAGTCTGGCAGGTCACTTCACCGTTAAGTTCTTGTGACCTGCTAAATGACTCGTTTTGTTCCAAGGCCTGAGATGGAGCTAGCAGCTCCCCCGAGCTTTGTGGGTATCCAACATGGAGATCACTGGTGCTGGGGGGGAGGGGTGGCCTTCCCTCCTCTGCTCCCTGAGAAGGAGTGAGGACGTCGGGCTTGTACTCACGCCGAGTCTTGGATCCTGGGTCGCTCTGGTCTGCAAACTGCAGGATGAAGATGTCCACGCCTTGTCGGTCTTGTTGGTGTTGAGTAGAATCTGCTCGTCCGCTGCGTCTGGCTCCTTTGTCCCGGACTCTCTGTGTTTCAGGTATGACCCCGAGGTGGTGGTCACCGCCGCGACCCTGCAGGCGCTCAGATGTGTCTCCTTGGCTTCCCTTCTCTTGACTAACTCTCTGTCCTATGATTTCACACTTGGTGTTATTCTCTGGCTTAGGACTGTTCACTGGAACTCTAAAACTGCTTTCTATGCGAATGCTTGTTCAGATTCCAGCTTCTCCTCCTCCATCTTCCCGGAACCACATCCAAAATTTTCTTAATTGAATCCCGGATACAACAAATCAAAGAAAGGTTGGACAAATGGGATTGCATGAAGTTGCAGAGCTTCTGCATAGCAAAGGACATAGCTAGCAAGATCAATAGAAAGCCCACAGATAGGGAGAAGATCTTCACTAGCCATACAACGGACAAGGGCCTCATATATAAAATATACTTGCAACTAAAAAAATTAAATCCCCCAACAACAAATCATCAAAGAAACAACTGCCCAGTAAATAAGTGGGCTAAAGACTTGAAGAGAAACTTCTCTGAAGAAGAAAGAAGGATGACCAATAGACACATGAAGAAATTCTCACCCTCCCTAGCTGTAAAAGGAATGGAAAACAAAACAACATTGAGATACCACCTCACCCCAGTTAGAATAGCTATAAACAAGAACTCTTTAAGTCTTTAGACCTCTTATTTATTGGGGAGTTGTTTCTTTGAGGATTTCCTGTTGGGGAATTTAATATTATGAGTTCCAAGTACATTTTAGATATGAGACCCTAGTCCGTTTTATGGCTAGTGAAGATTTTCTACGTGGGCTTTCTATTGATCTTCTAGCTATGTCATTTGCCATGCAGAAACTCTGCAACTTCAAGCAACCCCATTTGTCCAACCTTTCTTTGATTTGTCGTGTTTCTGTGTCTTTATTAAGAAAATTTCAGCCTGTGCCAACAAGACCTAGGGTTTCTCCTATTCCATCCTGTAATGTTCTCAGAGTGTCTGCTTTGACTCTGAGGTCTTTGATCCATTTTGGAGTTGATTTTGGTGCAGGGTGATATATAAGGATCTAGCTTTAGTTTTCTACAAGTAATTAACCAATTTTGCCAGAACCATTTACTGAACAGGCTGTCTTTCTTCCATTCTATTTTTTGAGCTCCCTTATCGAAGATTAGATGGCTATATGTCTGTAGGTTCATTTCTGGGTTTTCAATTCTATTCCATTGGTCCCGAGGTCTGTTCTTGTGCCAGTACCAAGCTATTTTGTTTTCTATGGCTTTATAGTAGAGTTTGAAATTTGGTATTGATATTCCTCCAGCAGTGTTCTTTCCGTTGAGGAGCATTTTTGCTATTTGGGGTCTTTTATTGTTCCATATGAATTTTTGGATTGTCTCTTCTATTTCCTTGAAGAATGAGTTTGGAATTTTGATAGGTATCGCATTGAATTTGTAGATAGCCTAGGGAAGTATTGCCATTTTCACGATGTTGATCTTTCTAATCCAGGAGCATAGGAGTTTTTGCCATTTTCTTAGTTCAGGTTTGATATCCTTTTTCAAGCTTTTAAAGTTTTCATCATAGAGGTCCTTCACTTCTTTAGTTAAGTTAATTACTAGGTATTTTATTTTTTGTGGGGCTATTACAAATGGAGGTGCTTTCCTAATTTCAGCCCCACTTTTCTCATTGTTGGCATACAGAAAAGCCATTGATTTTTGGAGGTCAATTTTACACTCTGCTACTTTGCCAAATTTTGAATCAGCTTGAGTAATTTGGGAGTGGAGTCTATGGGATTTTTTAAATACAAGATCATGTCATCTGCAAAGGGGGAGAGTTTTACTTCTTCTTTCTCTATTTGGATACTCTTTATGTTTGCATCTTGTCTTATTGTTGTAGCTAGACATTCTAATACTTCATTGAAGAGAAGTGGAGAGAGTGGACATCCTTGTTTTGTTCCAGAGTTAAGAGGAAATGGCTTTAGTTTTGATGGCTTCCAATTCTTTGTTGAAGCTTTTTTTGGATCTTGTATAATTTTTTTACTTCTTTACTTTGATGTTCCGTGTTTATTCTCAAATCACTTAGTTGATTGTTTGTGGTTTCCTTGGACTTTTATTCCTTCTGTGTGGTTCCATTAATCATTCTTTTTGTGTTCTCCCTGAATTTTTTCAGTTGTCTGCTTATGTATTACATGATTTCCTCTATCGATCTTTGTCTATTCTCATCCCGCTCTCGCAATTCCTGTATTACTCTTTGATTAGCTTCCTCATGTTCAAGCAATTCCTATAGTTCTTTTTGACTGTTCTCAGCCTGCTCACGCAATCCTTATCTATCACTTTGAATGTTCTCAGCCTGCTTACACAATTCATTTATTTCTCTTTGAGTGTTCTCAACCTGCTCATGCAATTCCTGAATCACTCATTGAGTAGCTTCCTCACACTTAAGACATTGCTGTTTTGATCTTTGGTTTGCATCCTCTCTCTCCCTATCAGGCTCACACTCAGTCTTTGAAGGTTTTCGATCTTTACATTCACCATCTTTACCAGTATTGTTTGTACAGCTTTTTGGGAACTCTCCTCTGGATTATTCATTATTTGTTCTGTCACCTGATTACCATGAATTGGAGTGGAGATACCCGGATTTGCCATTTTTCCGGATTTTTCTGCCCATTTGGTATGAAAGTAACACCAATTTTGTGCTAGAAAACTATTTTAAGGCAAGCATCAACCAGAGTCCTATAGTTGCACAGTGAAAAGGCTGCAGATACCATCTAGTTTAACAGATAAAATCTATTTAACATGAAACAACTATGGATTAATGGGCTAAGAGCAGGAAGGAAAATTTGGCAAACCAGAAATTATTATGTTTAGGGAGAAATTTGGTGAAAATTAGGATTAAATGGATCGCGAAATGCCAAAGAGAGTGAAATTAACCAAGTCCAAATCTCAAAGAGGGAAATATGCTGGACAGAATGATAGGAGAGAGAAAAAAAGAGACGAGAAAAAATGGAAAAACAAAAAATTAATTTAAAAATTGAAACTTGAAGATTATCTAATTTTAAAGGTGAAATTGAGAGTATGAGGATAGGATGAGAGGAGGAGTGGGATTAAAAGGACACTTGAAAAACTAAAAAATAAAAATTCTTTTTTTTTTATTGTGAAAATACTGTACAGAGGGGTTACAATTACATGGGCAAGATAATGAGTACATTTCTTATCAAGCATTGTAGCCTCCTCCTTTGTTTCCCATTCCCATCCCTTCCCATCCTCCTCCCACCCCCCCACCCAAACCTTCCACCCACCAAAATTCTAAAGTTCCTTTTTCCACATAATGACTTGTACATCTCATTCTTAAAAAATTATATAGGCATAAAGATATAATACTGCTACTAAGGAATTTAAGCCTGAGAGTATTTGAATTGAGTAATAAATTTCTGTATTAAGTGTGTACAGTATGGTAGATAAGGTGTAATAATTGACGACGGATATATCTGAGGATGAGCAGAACAGCAATTAAGTCGCGCACAAAAGGACAAAAGAGAAGAAAAATGAAGAAAATGAGAAAGAAAAAAAAAGGACTGAAAGGTCAGTAGAGACAAAAACAGCACACATACATATACACCTTAATAAAAATTTTAAGAGGAAAAATAAAAGATTAATAGAAAACAATTTTTAAAAAATTGAAAATAAAAAATAGGTAAAAAATAGTTCTTTGATTTGTTTTTTTATCGGGGGAGGTGGAGGGGAAGATCCTGTTTCTCACTTTTGTCTGTATCAACTCTCTTGGTTGAGTCTCTGGTCTGCTATGGTGTTTGGTTTTCACGTGCTTTGATTGGTTTCTTAAGTCAGTTTGTCTGAGCAGGCAGAAAAATGCTCTGCTTTACCCAGGATTTTGTAATCCTCCTCCCAGGCTAGTGCAGTGGGAGGGAGATCTGCTTTGAGTATCACAAAATAGGAAGATGGCTCTCTCCTCTAGTTGGGAGATGCTGTGTTTAGGCTTGGTTCTGGGTAGAGTTGAGGCCTTTCAGCAAGGTATAGGTTTTCCTTGGGGGGCTAGCTTCTAAGACACTCACAGAGCCCAGCCTGGAGCCATTGTCAGGGTTTATGTTTACTGAATTTCCTTTAATTGTCTAATATGCTGTAGGGAGGGGCAGCCTCTGGCTCTGTTTACACAGTGAAGAAAGCGACTCCTGAGGAGGAGGAGCTTCTACTGCCTGGGCTTGGTTACTTTCCCCTAGGTGGAGCTGATTATGGCAGGTCAGGTCAGGTTCCTGTGACTTGCTAAATGACTCTTTTGTTTTCTTCCAAGGCCTGAGTTGAAGCTAGCTGCTCAGCCTGACAGCTAGCTAGATTTCCATCAAGATGGAGATCTTGTTTCTTTGAAGATTTGTTTTTGGGGGATTTAGTTTTTTAAGTTCCAGGTATGTTTTACATATGAAACAATCCCATTTGTCCAACCTTTCTTTGATTTGTTGTGTTTCTGGGTCTCTATTAAGAAAATTTCAGCCTGTGCCAAGGAGACCTAGGGTTTCTCCAATTCCATTCTGTAATGTTTTCAGAGTATCTGCTTTGACATTGATCCATTTGGAGTTGATTCTGGTGCAGGGTGATATATAAGGATCTAGCTTTAGTTTTCTAAAAGTAGTTAACCAATTTTGCAAGCACAATTTACTGATGAGGCTGTCTTTCTTCTATTCTATTTTTTTTAGCTCCCTTATTGAAGATTAGATAGCTATAGGTCTTTAGGTTCATTTTTAGGTTTTCAATTCTATCCCATTGTTCGAGTTTGATATTTGGTATTGATATTCCTCCAGCACTGTTCTTTCTGTTAAGGATTTTTTTTGCTATTCAGGGTCTTTTATTGTAACATATGAATTTTTGGATTGCTTCTTCTATTTCCTTGAAGAATGCGGTTGGAATATTGACAAGTATTGCACTTAATTTGTAGATAGCCTTGGGAAGTATTGCCATTTTCACAATGTTGATTTTTCCAATCCAGGAACAAGCATGGGATTTTTTGCCACTTCCTAAGTTCTGTTCTGAATTCCTTTTTCAGGTTTTTAAAGTTTTCATCATAGAGGTCCTTCACTTCTTTGGTTAAGTTAATTCCTTGGTATTTTATTTTTTTGTTGCTATTCTGAATGTAATTGTTTTCCTGATTTCAGCAACACTTCTCTCATTTTTGGCATACAGAAAAGACTTAAAGAGAAACTTCTCTGAAGAAGAAAGAAGGATGGCCAGTAGACACATGAAGAAATATTCAACCTCTCTAGCCAAAAAAGAAATGCAAATCAAAACAACATTGAGATACCACCTCACCCCAGTTAGAATCGCTATAATCAAGAACTCTAATAACAACAGATGCTGAAGGGGATGTGGACAGAATGGAACCATACTCCATTGTGGGTGGGAGTGTAAACTTGGTCAACCACTTTGGAAAGTAGTATTGAGGTTCCTCAGAAGACTCCACATAGAGCTCCCCTATGATCCAGCAATCCCACTTTTGGGCATTTACCCAAATGATCACAAACAAGACCACAGTAAAGCTACCAGCATGACTGTGTTTATTGCAGCATTATTTACCACAGCTAAGGTATGAAACCAACCTAGATGCACCTCAGTAGATGAATGGATCTAGAAAATGTGTTATATATCCATAATGGAATTCTATGCCTCCATCAGAAAGAATGATATTACCCCATTTGTTAGGAAATGGAAAGATTTGGAAAAAATTATATTATGTGAGGTAAGCCAGGCCCAAAGAAACATAGGTCCCATGGTTTGCCTTATTTGCAATATCTAGTATATGTCTGAGTCAAGCTGAAAAGTTCAGATAAGTTGATGTTACAGAAATGAACCCCAAGATAACTATTCAAATGTTTTTTTTTCTTTCATGCAAATGTTTCTAACATATTTATAAGATGATTTCTTTGTTGTTTTTTATGTCCCTCCCCCATACTATAACCTATGCTTTCACTGTATTTGATGTTTGTATAATTTGTGGAGGGGAAGGGTAAAAACAAATTGTTTAGCTATGCATGCAGGTGGACCCATTGCAACAATGAGATGTACAAGTTGTTATTTCAAAAAACGAACTTAACAACTTCGGTAGGTGTTAAGGGGAACGTTGGGGGGGAAGAGTATGGGAAGGGATGGTAAGGGGAAACAAAAGGAGACAACAATGCTTGATAAGAAATGTACTCATTATCTTGCCCATGTAATTGTAACTCCTCTGTATGGTATTCTCACACACACAAAAAGATGGAGATCTTAAGTTGTGGCGTTGGAGGAGTGGCCTTCCCTCTTCTGCTCCCTGAGAAGGAGTAAGGATGTCAGGGTTCTACTCACACCCGGAGTCTTGGTTCCTGGGTAATCTCTGGTCTGCTATCTGCAGGATGAAGATATCTGCTCCTTGTCAGTTCTTGCTGATATTGTGTAGAATGCACTTGCTCGCTCTATCTGGCACCTTTGTCCGGGACTTTCTGTATTGTATGTATGACGAGTATGGTTGCCACCACTGCTGCTTCAACCATGACTGCTGGCAAGTGCTCAGATCTGTCTCCTTGCCTGCATTTTCCCTCTCTAGCCAAACTCTCTGTACTATGGTGGCACACTTAGTGTAAATCTTTGGCCTAGGACTGTTCACGGGAACACTAAAACTGCTTTCTATGTGAGAGCTTGTTTAGCCTCCAGCTTCTCGTCCATCTTCGTGGAACCACCAGGTTTCATTTTTGGGGGGGAGGTTCCAGTCGTGGGGCCTGAACTCTAGGACTGGGCACTGTCTATCAGCTCTTCAGCTCAAGGCTAGTGCTCTATAACTTGAGCCACATTGCCACTTCTGGCTTTTTTCTTTTTGCTTATGTGGTGCTGAGTATTCAAACTCAGGGCCTCAGGAATGCAAGATAAGCACTCTACCACTGAGCCACCTTCCCAGCCCCTTAATTTTTATATTATAGGTTTTTTCACATAATTTAGGATTTGTGATTATTGTGCCAGGTGATTTTTGTTTTTCTGTTTGTGTTACTTTGAAATAGTGATGTCAGGCTTGTATGAAGAGAGAAAGAATATGAAATGTATGTTACTACATTGAAAGAAAGAGAACAGACATTTTAACCTATTTGCTACAAGTAAATTAATATTAAGCAAAGGTAATTAATATAATTACTTATTTACTTTTCAGAAGATGAGTAGAGTACTCTGGATATCTTGGAGTAAAAGACTTTAGATTCATTTCAACTGATGCCTTACATTGAACTTACTTGCTAAACTTTCTTCTTCAGAAAGGAAAAAGCTCCATTTCTTTCATATTTGTACTATACAGTCATAATAGGTGCATGTTAAATTGCTTACCTCTACTTGTTTGAATTCCATTCTTCATCCATTAGGTATCTAGGGCTTTGAATGACCAATTCCTTAATATACCTATATTGCTCTTATTGTGATGTAAATCTCTGTAATATTAATATGAATTTATCTCTGATTCTCATCATGAGCTACATTCTCATGAAATTTATGTAGTACCAAGCTTGAAACCTGATAATTTTACTCTTTTCTATGTTTTAATCAATAAATCCATTCTCTTTAGAAATATGTTTCCATCTTTTATGTTGCTCAAGTAAACAACATGTATTTCTAGTGCTTTTCCTGAAATAAATATAAAGTTTGGAACAGGAAGAAAAACTCTCCCATTATCAATTTGAAGTAAATCCTTGGGGACTATTTTATACAAATAAATTTTAAAAAGCCGAGTGTAAGTTGATCACGCCTGTAATCTTAGGTACTCAATAGGCTGAGATCAAAGCCATCCTGGGTAGGAGAGTCTGTGAGACGCTTATCTCCAATAAACCACTAGAAAGCCGGAAATCGTGCTGTGGCTCAAGCAGCAGTGAGTTCTCATTGAGCTGAAGAGGTGAGGGATAGCACCCAAGCCCATAGTTCAAGCCCCAAGACCAACAAAATAAATAAATAAATGAATAAAAACTGCAATGCACATGTTTATAAATGAATAATCTAATGGATAAGTCAATTAGACACGAAAACTACCACATCAAGTCTCAATTTACTTAAAGGCACCAAAATATCAGTGTGCACGAACATCACTCAGTTTTAGAAAACGACTAGTAAAAACAAAGTTTTTATTATATTTGAAATGTAAAAAGTGGAATTTAAACCCAGATTTGCTGTGAGTATCCTATTTCCAGGAATACGTTTATTCAGCAAACAGAGAAACAAAAAATAAGGGTTTGTCATATAGGATGAAAGATGTAGAAGCAGACTCTCCTTAAGATGATAAATTACATGCAAAAGTGTGATTTATCCATTCATCTACTGAAGGGCATCTAGGTTGGTTCCATATCTTAGATATGGTAAATAATGGTGCAATAAACATAGCTGTGCTGGTAGCTTTAGTATGGTCTTGGATGTGATCATTTGGGTAAATGCCCAAAAGTGGGATTGCTGGGTCATAGGGTAGCTCTATGTGAAGTCTTTGGAGGAACCTCCATAATGCTTTCCAAAGTGGTTGAACAAGTTTACACTCCCACCAACAATGCAGTAGGGTTTCTTTGGTCCAAATCCCCTCCAGCATCTATTGTTTTTGAGTTCTTGATTATAGCCATTGTGATTGGGGTTAGGTGGATTGTCAATGTTGTTTTGATTTTCATTTCTTTTATGGCTAGGGATGTTGAGCATTTCTAAATGTGTCTATTGGCCATCCTACTTTCCTCTTCAGACAAGTTTCTCTGTAAGTCTTTTTTTATTCTTTTTATTTTTTTATTGTGAAAATACCGTACAGAGGGGTTACAAGTACATGGGCAAGGTAATGAGTACATTTCTTATCAAGCATTATTGCCTCCTCCTTTGTTTCCCGTTATACAATGGAATTCTATGCCTCCATCAGAAAGAATGCAGTGCCCCATTTGTTAGTACATGGAAAGACTTGGAATAAATTATATTAAGTGAAGTAAGCCAGGCCCAAAGAAACACAGGTCCCATGGTTTCCCTTAATTGCAATAACTAATATATGTCTGAGACAACCAGAAATGGTCAGATAAGTTGATGTTAGGTGAAATGAACCCCAAGATAAGGACGCAAATGATTTTTATTTCTTGCTAGTTTTTCTAACATTTTTATAAGATGATTTATTTGTTGCTTTGTATGTACCTCCCCCATGTTATAAGCCCTGATATCTCTGTATTTGATGTTGATATAATTTGTGAAGGGAAAAAACAAATTGTTTGAATAGGGTTACAGGTGAACCTATTACAACAATGAGATGTACAACACGTTATTTTGAAAAATGAACTTTATGACTTTGGTGCGGTGGGGGATGAGAGGTCGAGGACTGGTGGTAGGGGGGTGTGGAGGTTTGGGAGTGTGGCGGTGGAGAGGGGAAGGGATGGTATGGAGAAACACAGGAGGAGGCAGAAATGCTTGATAAGAAACGTACTCACTATCTTGCCCATGTAATTGTAACCCCACTGTATGATATTTTCACAATAATATAATAAATAAATAAATAAATAAATCATTGATGGGAGAAAGAGAAAATTATAGTTTCCAAATGAGCCATTGTTTATTGGTTTATGTGTGTATTACTAGCTAATCAGAAAGTTGACATATGAGGATCACAACTCAAAGCTAGCCTGAGTAGGAAAGTGATTGAAATTCTTATCTCCAACTACCCAGCAAAAGCTGGAAATCTATTTTCATGATGTCTATTGCTACTAAAATAGCAAGGTGGATTTTATTTTTTTGGTTTCTAGGTCCAGTAAATTTTAGTAATTTGGAATAGTAGGATAAATTCATGGAGTTTGACTTGAATGTCAAGTTTGAGGATACTGTCAGGGTATTGTGAATTGGCATGAAGCAGCCAATAACATATTGTGAATACACATAACCCCCATAACCTTCAGCTAAACAGGCCATAGCCAAGAGAGGAGGTGGGGAAGATCCCATCCTCAGCCTTCTTTCTCTGGCACCTGCTATAGCATATGTCCAGCTCAAACTGGTGGAAGGGAGGCTTGGCAGGTGGTATGGGAGTTTGGGAGAGGGGGTGGGACCAAATCATCTCAAAACAGGGCTGTCCTGGAATGGCTGCCACAAGGGTCAGAGGTAAAAATGGAAAAACAAAGAATCAAGGACAGGGGTCTCACTTACCTCGTGGGGTCCTCTGAGGATGGCTGTCACAGGTGAGTGCACACTGAGCAGGAAGTTCATATAGTATAGCTGAAGATCCCTGAGGCTTACCAAGTGGCTGTGGCAGGCATAAAATCTGTTGAGAGAGGGAGGCAAGGACTGCATCTCCAGTCCCATAAATGCCAGTGGAAATGGAGAAAACAAGGAACCCTGGAGCTCTACAAGCCATTGCTGGGAGTGGAGGTGGAGCACACTCCATTCTTCATCCATTAGGTATCTAAGGCTTTAATGATCAATTCCTTAAAATACCTATGTTGCTTATATTGGGATATAAATTTCAGTAATATTAATATGAATTTATCCAGAGTCTGTGGCCTTCACAACTGGGTTCAGACCAGTCTGGTACCACTTCTGTGTGTTGTGAGTTGACACACACACATATCCCCTCACCCAATCATGTTCTCACAGGAGGGGTTGAGCCAGGAGGTGGACAGGGAGGGGAAGAGTGGGCGGGACACCAGGGTCTGAAGTGAGTGGGGATAAGGATGGGCAGGGAGAAGGGAAAAGCTGGGATGAATTAGGCCCCATTTACCTTGATCCAGGGCTGTCCAGTGATGGCTCCTGCAGATGGGCCCACACTGATCAGTAAAGTGGTGGTACCCCATGGTGTTGTTGAAAAGGCAGCAACATTAACTCCAGTACCAGCAGATGCGGTGGAACTGAACAACTAAGCATGCTACAAGGTGGAATGGTGGACAGGGAAGACTCTGATTCCCTGATTTCCTTCTCCAATGACTGTTTTATCTTGGTTCAGTCCAATTGCATCGCCTACCTATGTGCATGCCACACACATCCCTTCACTCAGGAGGGGCAGGGATGGGGGGCAGGTGGGAATGGGTGGCAGGGGAAGCAAGGGATGGGGGATGGTGTGGGGAAAGTAAAGAATAGGGGAGCCCCTAGGATGAGGAAGCATGGTTTGGGGTGGGCAGGGGAAACAATTGGTTGGGGGAAGGGGAAGCATGGGGTGAGGAAGGGGGTGGTAGGGGGTAGTGAGGAAGAGGGACATGGGTGGAGAACCTAGCAATAGAAAGGAAGAGAAGAAGAAGGGTTCAGCCCACTTAACATTTAAGAACCCTGTCCCAGGGACGGCTCCTGCTGGGGGGCACAGGAGAGAATGGAGTAAAGGGCAATGGAGGGGGGTGAGAGGAGAACACTCACTTACATTGAATCTGGGTCTTTGGTGATGGCTCCAGCAGTTGACTCCACACTGACCTTTTAATTGGAAGTTGGCTGGCTGGTGAAGCCTAAGAGGCCCTGGAGGACCACGTCCCTGAACAGATGCAGAGGTGGGAAAGGTGGCAGCTTCCTCAGCTCCAATCCCTCCATCAGTTGCTTCATAGAAACGGTGACTACTGAGACCATGACCATGAGGGGATGGAGTGAACTCTAAGCTCCTATCTTCCATCAATGGAGGAGCTACATCCCCTCACCCATGAAACTTCTTACACTGAGAGGGGCAGGGCCGGGATTAGGGTGAGGTTCAGAACAACAGGTGTGGGGAAGAGGAGATTGGTGGGAGTGAGGCGCTATTACCCTGGAACTGGGTTTTCTAGGGTTGTCTTTGGCAACTGGGTCCACACATCTCTAACCCAACGAAAGTTTGTGGGACAATGGAGGGCCAGAGAATGGGGTATGGGTGGGCAGTGTGATGAAGAGCATAGGATGTGGGTGGGCCTGGTGGTGGTGGAAGGGGGAACCTGGCAGGGGATATTGGGGCCCAGGAAGAGTGTATGGGCAAACTTCAGTTGAAACTGAGCTTAGATGGGAGGCTCCCACAGGGGAGCAGAGAAGAAAATGAAAAAGAGAGTGGGTTAGGAGAGGGGGCTCTGTAACATCAAATCACAGTCCTCATGGGATATTATCTGTGGCTGGGCCCACACTCAATAGAAGGATGGAGATCCAGATAGTGAAGCTGAAGATCCCTCAGGAAGATGCAGCACTGGTTGAGGAGATTGAGGCAATGTCTGCATCTCCATCCCTGCAACTGCCAGTGAACTCAGGTAAAACAGAGAGCCCTGGGGCTGTCCAGGCCTTAGCCAGGCAGGTAGGAGGGACTGACTCTGACCTGGGCCTTCCTTCTCTGTGGCAGCTATAGCTCATGTTCAGAATATTCTGGCAACTAGCATTGTGTAGTGAGTGCTGGGCAAGTACACATTTCCCATCCCATGCAAGTGTTTCCACGGGAAGGACTGGGCCAGGCAGTGAAGAGAAAGCAGTGGGGCCAGAAGGGGTGGGGCCGGAAGGGGTGGGGCCAGAAAGGTGGGGTGGAGGTAAAAGTTTGGCTGTGAGATGATTGGGTCAGGAGAATGGATGCAGCTATGAGGGGGTATCTGGCCTCAAGAAGCAGTCCAATCCAAAAGTGGTAGTAGGGCACATAGCATGGTGGTGGGCTTAGGAAACACCGGGTGACCATGGGCCAGCAGGTGGGGGCGGGAGGTGGGCTGATGAGGGGGAAGTATGGGACAAGGAGCCTAGCAGAGGGGATCAAGGAAAGGGGTTGGGCACACTTAACTGGAAACAGGGCTGTCAAGTATGTCTCTCTCCATGTACTATGCTCATCTGTGCTCTGTCGGGGTTAAGCCTAGCAGGTTAGAGTTCCCATGCCCCACAATTTAGACTAGAAGAAAGGAACTCTAACTATTCACCTGGAAGGGGCATAATCCTCTGGCACCTGAGAAGAGGTTTATTGTGAAGACAGGAAGTTAGAATGGGCCACATCTGGCGTTACAGACTCATATCACCTTTACCCATGAGGCATAGGTAATATGTAAATGCACTCAAACACTAGGTCCTTGTTTTTTCCTCTTCCGTTTCTTTACCTCTTTCTTCTTCTAGTGCTGGGGCTTGAACACAGCTTCTAGGTGCTACAAAAATTCCCTGCCCAAAGGCTTATTGTTCTTCACCTCCTAGTCCTCCATCTTCTTGGTCCCTGTCAGTCCAGGTACCATGGCCAGATGGCCCCTTTCAAGGCAAGTATGTTCCCAACAGCCTTCTCTCTGAAGGAACCAAAAGGAGGATTAAGGGTTTTGTGCTTTGGTGTGTACATTCACATGAATATTTCCTTCCATCAGTGGGACAGTTCTAAGTACTCATCCTCTTATTGATCTTCAGCTATAAATCATTTGAAAATGGAGGCACGGGAGCAGGAAGGGAAAAAAATCAAAACAACAAAACAAAAAACATATCCCACAATCACTGGATGACTGAATGAAGGCAAGTAAATCTCAACCTAACAATATTTTACCAAATCTGTTACGTTTGAATGGTGAGAGCTCCATAGAGGGAGATGCCAAAGCAGCCAGGCAGTGTCATTTCGATATGTACAAGGATGCTGTTATTAATATTTAATCATTAATATTTGCTCATTCATCCAGGAAGGGGAGATCAGTTACTATGGTACTTTGATTGTGTTAAATCCAATTACCATGTTATAAAAATAGCAAGCTTCCATAATAAAAAATAAGGTTCTTCTACCCAGCACCAGTTATCTTTAGTTCACTTCCAAGCCATACACATTATAACCATATCCAGAGAATACACGGAAGGGAGGTAAGGAAGCAGCATTCTGGTGTATTAGCTGGGACCAATACTTTGCTCAAGTTGAACTGTTTATGCTCTGTGTTATTACTTTCTTCCTATTTTTGGATATATCCATACATATATTCTGACTGAAGGTATATGTCTATCAATTGAGATGTTAGCTTGCAAAGGTTCATTTTTTTAAAATTAATTTTATTTTATTTGAGAACATACTGTACAGAGGGGCTACAATTACATGGGCAGGATAATGCATACATTTCTTACCAAGCATTGCAGCCTCCTCCTTTGTTTACCCTTCACCTCCCTTCCCAGCCTCCCCCCTCCCCCCACCCAATCATACCCCCCTCCACCCCCCACACCGAAATTGTAAAGTTGGTTTTGACATGACATTTTGTACTTCTCATTGTTGCAACAGGTCCACCTGAATCCTTAAACGACTTGTTTGTCCCCATCTCCTCCACATGTTATACTGACATCAAATATAGTGAAAGCAGGGGTTAAACTGTGGGGGAGGGACATACAAAGCAACAAAGAAATAATCTTATAAATGCGTTAGAAACACATGAATGAAAGAAACGAAAACATTAAAATACATATTTAAGGGTTCATTTTCTTAACATCACATTATCTGAGCTTTTCCGCTTGACTCATACCTATACTAGATATTGCAAATAAGGGAAACCATGAGACCTATGCTTCTTTGGGCCTGGCTTACTTCACTTAATATAATTTTTTCCAAACCTTTCCATTTCCTAACAAATGGGGAAATGTCATTCTTTCTGATGGAGGCATAGAATTCCATTGTGTATATATACCACATTTTCTTGATCCATTCATCTACTGAGGGGCATCTGGGTTGGTTCCATATCTTAGCTATGGTAAATAATGCTGCAATAAACATAGTTGTGCTGGTAGCTTTAGTGTGGTCTTGTTTGTAAACATTTGGGTAAATGCCCAAAAGTGGGATTGCTGGATCATAGGGGAGATCTATGTGAAGACTTTTAAGGAATCTCCATACTGCTTTCCAAAGTGGTTGAACAAGTTTACATTCCCACCAACAATGAAGTAAGGTTCCTTTCTGTCCACATCCCCTCCAGCATCTGTTGTTGTTAGAGTTCTTGATTTTTGCTGTTCTAACTGGAGTGAGGTGATATCTCAATGTTGTTTTGATTTGCATTTCTTTTATGGCTAGGGATGTTGAACATTTCTTCATGTGTCTATTGGCCATCCTTGTTTCTTCTTCAGAGAAGCTTCTCTTTAAGTCTTTCGCCTACTTATTTATTGGGCAGTTGTTTCTTTGAGGATTTGTTGTTGGGTGGTTTAATTTTTTGAGTTCCAAGTATATTTTAGATATGAGACCCTTGTCCGTTGTATGGCTAGTAAAGATCTTCTCCCAATCGGTGGGCTTTCTATTGATCTTGCCAGCTATGTCATTTGCCCTGCGGAAGCTCTGCAATCTTATGCAATCCCATTTGTCCAACCTTTCTTTGATTTGTTGTGCTTCCGGGTCTCTATTCAGAAAATTTCGACCTGAGCCAAGGAGACCTAGGGTTTCTCCTATTCCATCCTGTAATGTTTTCAGAGTGTCTGCTTTGAGTTCAAGGTCTTTGATCCATTTGGAGTTGATTCTGGTGCAGGGTGATATATAAGGATCTAGCTTTAGTTTTCTACATGTAGTTAACCAATTTTGCCAGCATCATTTACTGAAGAGGCTGTCTTTCTTCCATTCTATTGTTTTAGCTTCCTTATCGAATATTAGATGGCTATAGGTCTGCAGGTTCATTTCTGGGTTTTCAATTCTATTCCATTGGTCCTGAGGTCTGTTCTTATGCCAATACCAAGCTGTTTTGATTACTATGGCTTTATAGTAGAGTTTGACAAAGGTTCATTTTAACATACAGCAGCTGTATGTCAATGGAATTGCTCCTGTGTCCCATGTACATCTCTCCAAGTTCTACACAAGATAATGCCTCTGACGATTTTACCTATGTTGCTGCTGGCATTACCAGTCTTCCTTCTCCCAATTCTCCCTCCTGCCTCCCTCAATACCCTGCAGCAAACCACAACCTTTATGGTTTTGTTTCTTCAGTGTTGATTGACTGAGGTTTTATTGGTCCAGTTCTAACACACTTGGTAGCTATGGCAGGTGAAGGGGGTGGCCTTTCTTCTTCTAACTTCCCTGACACATACCAGGAGAATCTGTCCGTATTTCAGGAGTTTTACTTGAATTACTTTCCACTTTTTGGGCTTTGCCACCTATCTGATATTGTCTCTTCCTTTGTGTTATTGATGATTGAACCTAGGATGTTTAATTAGCTAGGCAAATACTCTCACTTAAGTATAACCCAGCCCCAGAACGTCTTTTTAAATTCTCCCTACATCTGAATGTAGGATGGAAAGAAAAGTTTATTCCAGCATACTGGAATGTTTCAGATTTTTAGGTTTTGATTAATCTAGCTATATATAGTCATGGTCTAGAAACAAATATATTGGTAGAACTTGATAAGACAGGCTTTCCCTCACTATACAGCTGTTGCAGGGAAGGGATTTTCCTACAGCATAACCTTGGAAACTTAGTGGTGAGGGCTTCAACATCAATTCATCAGGGACATTAGTTCAACCCAAGTGAGTTGCTGTGGTCTGAAGCCTCCCCTCAGGTTCCTGCTATTCCATCTTGCATACTACATTCCAAACTAGTAATAACCACCATGCTCAGTCTGACTGCTTTGATTTGTTGAAAGGTTGTGAGTGAATGTATGTCATCTTAGACGACTTAATCATTGAGTCATGTGAAGAACTTCACCAAAAAAGAGATCACTCTTCAGTTGCAGTGATGCTTTATGACAAATTTTCATAACAATCACAAAGCTTCCTTTTTTTAGCCCAAACACTTTAACTTGCACCAAAATGATATTATGGATAAATGATCTAATAATAGGGTTTCTAAATCCAAACACAAAGTACTTTTGCTTAAGGAAGAATTAACTATGCCAGCCAATATATTCCCAGAATTATTATCTCTGTTTTGACCATATTAAAGAAATTTTGTGTTTGTTTTTGTTTTTATGGTCTTGGGGCTTGAACTCTGGATGAAGGCACTGTCCCTCAGCGATTCAGCTTAAGGCTGGTGCTCTACAACTTGAGCCACAGTGCCACTTCTGGTTTTCAGGTGGTTAATTGCAGATAAGAGTCTCATGGACTTTACTGCATGGGCTGGTTTTGAACCGCAATCTTTTCTCTCAGCCTCATGAGTAGCTAGGATTATAGGCGTGACCCACTGGTGCTTGGCAACTATGTACAATTTCTAACCATGATTGAAAATGTTGGGAAAAACTACAGAATACTTGTAAACAGCAGCAGTTACATGGGTATAAATATATGTAATGTACCAAATATTTTTGCATAATTGAAGTCCTTGGTGATCAAATACATAACAAAACTCATTTGGATCTCTTATTGAACATAGTTTATTAATTTTTCTATTCAGAAAAATATATATATGACACTACAAAACTATAGAAATAATGCTTTAGTATTTATGGGCACAATCCTAAATAGAGAGAGAGAGAGAGAGAGAGAGAGAGAGAGAGAGAGAGAGAGAGAGAGAGAGAGAGAGAGAGAGAGAGAGAGAGAGAGAGAGAGAGAGAGAGAGAGAGAGAGAGAGAGAGAGAGAGAAACACAAAATCCCAAACATTAAACTTACAGGTTGGAATTCTGTAATTCCCAATTACATATTGTACTAAAAGGGAAATTACAATGAAATCGAAAATTAGACCATTCAGCAAGGATTCCAAAAAAATAGTTCTTACACATTCCTTGTTTGTTATCTTGATGTGTTTGTGACTAGTTGGGTCATCTGGTTTTCATTAGGATGTAAACAACACTATCTTGTCCTTAAAATCCAAGGGAAAATTACAAGTGTGCAATTGAAAGAGGTGTATGTATATTTGGATCAACCTTTATTTGCTTAGTTTTCAAACATTATATCATGTTCCCAAATAATAGTGGATTTTGCAAATATAAAAATTTGTGTTGATGTATTTCTTTTTTTAATGTATTTCTTATGACCAGATAAGACGTGTTAAGACCCCAAGATAGCGACAAAGGTTGTTTTATTCCCTTGCGATTTTTTCTAACATATTTATAATGTACCATGTGATTTTTTTGTTTCTTTGTATGCTCCTTCCCTACAGTATTACCCCTATTTTCACTGTATTTGATGCCAGTGCCCTGGGAGGGGAGGAAAAAAACAAAATGCTTAAATAGTGATTCAGGTTGATCCATTGTAACAATGAGATGTACAAGACACTATGTAGAAAAACGAACATTACAATTTAGGTGGGGGAGGGAGGAGGAGTGTAGTTGTAGAGGTGGAAGGGAAGGGATGGTAGGGGAAAAACAAAGAAGGAAGCAACAACGCTTGATAGGAAATGTACTCATTTCCTTTCTCATGTAACTGTAACACCTATATACAGTATTTTTACAGTAAAAATGTATTAAAATGTATTTCTTAAAATGAAATATTTTTAGATTCTTATGCATATTTCCAATTAGGCAGTTCAGATGATGTATATATGAATTGCTGTTAGTTAGAATTTTGTGTATATGTGTGGTGGTCACTGGGTTTGAAACTAGGCTCTGTGTGGTGTCCTCTGTCCCCACCCCCGATTTTTGCTTATTCAAGGTTAGCACCTTCCCACTTGAGTCACATCTTCCAGCTTTTTGGTTTTCAGTTAGAGATAAGAGTCTCTATCTTTCCTGCCTGAGCTGGTTTTAAACCATTGTCCTAAGATCTCAGCCGCTTGAGTAAGTTAGCACTTAAATTTATTGTTTTTCTTTTAGTAAAATATATTTTTATTGTAAAGATACTGTACAGAGGGATTACAGATACATGAGTAAGGTAATGACTACATTTCCTACGGAGCATTTTTATCCCCTGCATTGTTTATCCCCTACCATCCTTTCCCTACCCACCTTCCTAATTCTTCCATTCCCTCCCCCACGCGCAAAGTTGTAAAGTTCGTTTTCGATTTAGTGTCTTGTACCTCTTATTGTTACAATGGGTTAATCGGTATCCATATTTAAGCATTTTAGTTTTTTTTTTCCATTCCCCTCCCCAAATTAGAAAAATGTATATATAAGATGCAGGGCACCAGAATCAGCAGAGTGAAAACAGAGGTTATACCATGGGGGAAGAACATACCAAAGAAATAAAAAATCACATAGTATATTATAAATACCTTTAAAACTATAGCAAGAAAGAAAAAAACCACGTGTGTCCTATCTTGGGGTTAATTTTGCTTAACATCATCTTATATGGTCATATGTACATAGCTTTTGACTACTTCTGCTTGTCCAAGATATATACTAGCTATTGCAAATAAGGAAAAACATGAGACCTATGTTACTTAGCTCCTGGCTTACTTCACTTAATATAATTTTTCCAAGTCTTTCTATTTTCTAACAAATGGGACAATATCAGTATTTCTGATGGAGGCATAGAATTCCATTATATATAGATATATATATGTATGTCTATCACATTGTTTTGATAGATTCATCTACTGAGGAGCAACTGGGTTGGTTCCATATCTTAGCTATGGTAAATAATGCTGCAATAAACATAGTTGTCCTGGTAGCTTTAGCCACTTACATTTAAATCAGGTGATCTACTAAGTGTTTCCCTGTCCTCTTTTGTGAAAATACACCTTCCAAACAAGTTAAAAGAACAAGTTAAAAGTTGTTCTGATACTCCCAACCCAAAGAAGATACATGACATAATTATTTAAATGCTAAGGTAAAAAATTTGGAGTTGTTGAAAGACTGAGTTTCTTTAGTGACATTTTGGGAAAAGTGAATCAAATATTCAAAGCATTCCTAAAGAGAATAAAGTAGACTTGTTTTTTAAATGAGAAGTAATGAGAAGAAGAACAGTTTTTGTGTCAGTAATGTAGCCTATTTGAAAGAGTTTGAAGGTACAGATGATCATGTATACTTTCTGTGTAGCAATCACTTAATTCTAAAATTCTTAGTTTTCCTCTGCATTTTCAATTTGTTCTCCACAGGTGTTTTATTTGAAACATATACCTTGGTACCAGGGGTTTCTGTAGTTATTTTACTTTTACAAAAGTAATTTTAGGTTTTTTTAAGCCAGAAAAACTAATAATGATAATCATTCTCTGATATCCTTTACCAAGATCTCCACATTTCATTCTATTTGTTTAATATGATATCAGTATATTTATATGCTATAAAGTTTGGTTTTGCTTTTGGTTTTTGGGCTGGTATTGGGGTTTGAAGTCAATACATTGGTCTGTCACAGATGCCATTCATTAATGTAATTCTGGCTATTAGGAGGCTGAGATATAAGAATCAAGGTTCAAAGCAAGCCTGGGTAGGAAACATTACGATACTCTTGTCTTCATGACTAAAACGCTAAAAGTGAAGTGTGGTTCAAGTGGTAGAGCACTGGCCTTGAGCAAAAAAGCTAAAGGGTAGTACCTAAAGGATAGTTCCCAAGTCCTGGGTTTAAGTACCACTACCAACACACAAACCACACACACACACACACACACACACACACACACACACACACACACACACACACACACACAAACACACACACACGTTTTCTTTCTCCCCAAGCAGGTGGTTCTGTGTGTGTGTGTGTGTGTGTGTGTGTGTGTGTGTGTGTGTGTGGTTCTTTTTTATGTGACCCTGAAATCCACTTTGCTTTCTTTTTCATTTAGTTGGTGGTTTTTGCACAGGGAGAGCAGAGTAATGGTGTTACCTGAGTCCTGGGTGCCAGTGATTCCGCTGGGATGCCTGAGGTCTGACTTAGTGAGAAATGGGACACCAGGAAAACTCCACAAAGCAAATGGATGGAAACGTGAGAAGATATGCATTCAGGTAATTCTTCAGTCTATCTTCCTCCTGCCAATTGTCTTTCTCTCTCTGTGGGGTGAGTTCTTTTTCTTACCAGGTAAACTTGAACATTGTATGGCTTTGTGTGTGTACCCATATGCGAATAAGTCTTTTGTAAAATTTCAGCCATCACAAACATGCTCTTTTTTCTTCTCTCACTATTAGCGAGTTTGTTGGCAGCTTTCATTGTTCTGAGAAAAGTGGAATGTTCTAGATAATTTCATGGGATATTTATAGACGTAGGTCAGAATTTATAGTTCTTTGCTTTAGTGAATTGAGAAACATCTATGTGAATTTATAGGTAGCCTATAGTTAACTAATTTCTACAATATAGAAAATTTTTGGATACGATATCTTTATGGAAAATCAAAGACATCTTTAAGTACTTTGTCTAAATGAAGCAGAAATTGAGAACACTTCAAAATTTTCAGTTTTAATCAGAATCTTGTAGTCATTTGGCATAAAATTTTTTTTGGGGGGTCCGGTCGTGGAGCCTGAACTTCTGGGCCTGGGCACTGTCCCTCAGCTCTTCAGCTCAAGGCTAGCGCTCTACCACTTGAGCCACAGCGCCACTTCTGGCTTTTTTCTTCTTTTTGCTTATGTGGTGCTGAGGAATCGAACCCAGGGCCTCAGGCATGCAAGGCAAGTGCTCTACCACTGAGCCACCTTCCCAGCCCCAGCATAAAATATTTTTAAGTGCTGCAATCAATTGATTTCAATTGAATGTCCTTTTAGATATAGTGTAAGTTTTTCCTTTTGATTAATTAAGAACATTATGTTTAATTCCAACTAAGGTATTGTGAGAAATATCAAGATATGAGATTGTTTCTCCAATAATTAGATTAAATTAGTAGGAAAGGTCCTCTGTTTGCAGTAAAAATTGCAATATAGTATATAAAATGTGTATGGTCAACACATTTGTGTACTTGTGTAGTTATAGAATTTTAATAAATTTCTTCAAGCACAAGGAAAAGTTTAAGACATGTTAAAGTTTTACACACAGCAAAGAAAATACCAGGTTGTTTTTAACAAATGTTTTCATTTTTCACTGTGTGTTTTTGTGTATGTGTGTATGTTGGTACTTGGGCTTCAACTTAGGGTATTGTGCCATACTCATTTCCAGTATTTTTTTCTATTTATTGTCAATATGAGTATCATAGACATTGCTGCTTGAGATTCCTTTGAATCTTGATCCTCAGATCTCAGATTCCTATGTAGCTGGGATTACACATGTCAGCCACCAGCATTCTGAGAGATGTTTTTGTCATGTTGTGTGGCAAGATACCAGAAATCTAATGTTTACTCACTGAATACCAACTTTTGTAGGCTACAAGTTTGGGCTAGTAGTTTGCATGTGGTTTTTCTGTAGCAGTTGCTCAGTTTTTAGCAGGGGGCCACCAGGCTATAGTCTCTTATGAAATGTGTGGACCTATTCCAAACTTAAAGGATGCCTGGGAGGATTTAGGTCCTCTAGCTCTAAGATTGTGGTTTCTGCTGTCTGGTCACCTATAATACAGCCACTGTTGTCAGCTCCTAAATACTCCCATGATTTCTTGACAAATATATCCTCCTTAGTGTTTCATTCACTCTGTTACTGACTTCTAGAAAGTCCTTAATTTGCACTCACTCCTTGGAAGTAACTCATAACCAACTCTTGTGGGAACTAATTATATCTGTAGACTTTAAATTTGTTATCTACCAGAGCATATTGTAGGGTTAGCGAAAAATAAAAGACTTGGCAAGCATCTGGGTTGTTGTGCATTGACTTCGGTAGATTATTAGCTATTTATTATTAGCTGTTGATTATTCTATGTGTCTTCAATTTCAAACACTGGTAATATTGAGTTGTTGTTTGATTTTAGCTGATCAAGTGTGCAGTTTAAGAAAGTGAAAGAGAGAGTTCCGGGAAGATGGCGGAGGAGAAGATGGAATCTGAACAAGCTCTCGCATAGAAAGTAGTTTTAGAGTTCCAGTCAACAGTCCTAAGCCAGAGAATCACACCAAGTGTGCCATCACAGGACAGAGAGTTAGACAAGAGAGGGGAAGCCAAGGAAACGCATCAGCTGCCACTCCGGCGGCGGGGTCGCGGCGGCGACCACAGCCGCGGAGTCATACTTGAGACACAGAGAGTCGGGGACGAAGGAGCTAGACGCAGCAGATGAGCGGATTCTACTCAACACCAACAAGAACCGAAAAGGAGCGAACACCTTCATCCTGCTGTTTGCAGACCAGAGACGACCCAGGATCCAAGACTCGGCGTGAGTACAAGCCCGACGTCCTCACTCCTCAGGGAGCAGAGGAAGGAAGGCCACCCCTCCCCCCCAGCACCGGTGATCTCCATCTTGGATACCGACAAAGCTCGGAGGAGCTGCTAGCTCCACCTCAGCCCTTGGAATAAAATGAGTCATTTAGCAGGTCACAAGAACTTAACGGCGAAGTGACCTGCCAGACTCAGCTCCATCCAGGGAAAAGTCACCCAGCTCAGGCGCCAGCCATCGGAGTGCCTTGCCTCACTGGGTAACCAGAGCCAGAGGATGCCCCTCCCACTAGCAGCCACCACAATCAATTGAAAAACAGAAACCCTGAGAATGGCTCCAGGCTGGGCGCTGTGAGCTTTATCACAAAATAGCCCCAGGGAAAAGCTACTGTTTGTTGAAAGGCCTCAACTCTACCCAGAACCTAGCCTCATCACCAAATCCCCCTCTTTTGTAACTCTCAAAGCAGACCACCGTCCCAGAAAACTAACCTGGGAGGGGGATCTCAAAATCTTAGGTAAAGCAGAGCATTTTTCTGCCTCTTCCAACCAACCGACTTAAGAAACCAGTCAAGCCACAGGACCTCAAGCTGACCAGAGACTCCAACAAGAGACTGGTTACAGACAAAAGGGAGATACAGGATTCTTCCCACTCCTCCCCCCCCCAAAAAAAAAATCAAAAGACTTTTTTTTCTTCTTCTTCTTTTCTTTTTTTGCTTGTTTTTTGTTTTTTGTTACCATATATATATTTTTTTCCCTTCTAAAACTTTTATTAATCTTTAATCTTTGCCTCTTCTGAAAAAATAATTGTTTTCCAGTAACTTTTTTTTTCTCATCTTATAATTTTTATTTTAGGAATACGTGAATGAGAGTTTTCCTTTCTTTTCTTATCTTCTTTCTCTTTTTCTTTCTTTCTTAATTATCTTTTTGTTTTTTATCTAGCTCTACTGAACTTCTGATCTTTTCTTCCCCCTTTCCCATCCTTAAAGATTTTCACATCTCCTCTATGTCCCTCCCCTTCTCTGAACATATTCACATTCCTCTCTAAATAGACGGTCTTTTAACCTCTATAATAACATTAATTTTTACGTTTCTATTCTTTTTCTGGTCTCTCTTTATTCCCCTTTCCTTCTCTTCTTTTTCTCTCTCTCTCTCTACTTGCATCCTACCCAACCCATTTCCTGCACTGTGATTAGGACATAGTTAACTCTCCCTGTGCCTCCCCACACCAATCTATTCCTATTTTTTACCCACATCTCTCCCTAATCCTAATAATTTCTGGCTTTCCAAATTCTTTTCTGCGGTTCGAAGTCCTTTAACATATAGTCGTTTGATGTTGAATAGATGTATCTGTTGAACTAGATTGTATCTGTGGACTATTGACTGAACAAATGCAAACTTTGGTTGATGGTTGCCTTAAGATAGTGTTCTAGCACAAAACTGGTGCAATCTTTATCTCAAATGGGCCGAGTAAGCCGGAAAAACACAAGAAAAATGGCAAATTCGGGTATCTCAATTCCCAACCTTGATAATCAGGGATTAGAACAGATAAAGAATAATCCAGAGGAGAGTTCCCAAATAGCTCTACAAACACTAATAGCAAACATGATAAATGAGAAGTTTGACAATGTACAAAGGACTCTGTATGAGCGTGATAGGGAGAGAGAGGAGGCATCCCAGAAGTTTATACAGGAATATCATAAGCATGAGGAAGCTTCTCAAAAACTGATACAGGATTTGCGTGAACCACTTGAGAACACTCAAAGAGAAAGGGAGGAATGGCGTGAGCAGGCTGAGAACACTCAAAGAGAACTGCAGGAATCCCACAGAAGGGAGGAAACTAATCAAAGAGTAATTCACGAATTAAGAGACCAGGTAGAGAATACACAAAGATCACTAAAGGCATTCATGGAATCCATTAACAAAGAGCTGAAGGAAGTCAGGGAGACCACAAAGGGAATGCTGAATGGAACCCAACAGAAGGAATGGGAGTCCAAAGAAACCATAAGCATTCAACTAAGTGATTTGAGAAGAAACACTGAACACCAAATTAAGGAAGTAAAGAAATTCATACAAGACCTAAAACAGAGCTTCAACAAAGAACTTGAAGCCATCAAAGCTGACCAATTAGAAGGAAAAGAGATAAAAAACAAAGTAGAGAGTCTTGACAGCAGGTTAGACCATGCAGAAGATCGAATCTCAGGGATTGAAGACAGCCTAGATATTATAGAGAAAGAACATACAACCATCCAAGACAAGTCCAAGAAATATGATAGATCTATCCAACACCTGAAAGACACCATCAGAAGGCCCAATCTACGGATAATGGGTGTAGAGGAGCACCTAGAAACAGAAATTAATGGTCTAGGAAATTTGTTTAACAGGATCCTAGCAGAGAACTTCCCAAACATACAAAAAGATAGGCCTATTCAGATACAAGAAGCTTTTAGAACCTCCAGTAGACCAGACCAGAATAGGACATCCCACCGTCACATTATAATCCACACAGGATCAACCCAGACCAAGGAAAAGATCCTTAAAGCTGTCAAGGAGAAAAGGTTAATCACCTATAAAGGGAAACCAATTAGAATTACCTCAGATTTCTCAGCAGAGACAATCAAAGCAAGAAGAGCCTGGAATGACGTATGCCATGCCCTAAAAACAAACAACTATCAACCAAGAATACTGTACCCAGCTAAACTCTCCTTCATAACTGAAGGCCAAATAAAAACCTTCCATAGCAAAGAAAAATTGAAACAATACATCTCCACCAAACCAGCCCTGCAAAAGATTCTTAAGATGTCCTACACATAGAAAACCAACAAGAACGCAACAAAGGCCAAGAAACTGCACCAAACTGAGAATCCAAGAACCTTAGGAAGAACCCAGTTTTCACAGCCCCCAAGAAGGTGGATAACATGGCAGGAACTCCCAAATACCTCTCAGTCCTATCTCTTAACCTTAACGGACTGAACTCTCCAATTAAGCGACATAGACTGTCTAGTTGGATTAAAAAACAAGACCCTTCTATCTGCTGCCGGCAGGAGTCACATCTTGCCCGTAAAAACAAACATATTTTCAAGGTTAAAGGCTGGAACAAAATCTACCAAGCAAACGGCCCTCATAAACAGGCGGGAGTTGCAATCCTAATATCAGATAAAATAGACTTCAAATTAAAATTCGTGAGAAGAGATAAAGAAGGTCGCTACATACTAATTAAAGGATCTCTCCTTCAGGAGGATATTACAATTCTAAATATCTATTCGCCAAACAATGGAGCACCCAAATTTATCAAAGAAACACTACTTTCCCTCAAATCCCATATAGATCCAAAGACATTAATTGTTGGGGATTTTAACACAACACTCTCCCCACTAGATAGATCAACTGGTCAAAAACTCAACAGAGAAACCGCAGATCTAAACAGCTGCATAGATCAACTAGACTTAACAGACATTTACCGAACATTTCACCCAGCAGCATTAGAATACACGTTCTTCTCAGCAGCACATGGAACGTTTTCTAAAATAGACCACATTTTAGGCCACAAAGCAAACTTGTCTAAATTCAGAAACATTGAAGTTATACCTTGCATTCTCTCTGACCACAAGGGAATAAAATTAGAACTCAACACCAAAAGCCACCAAAGAAAGTCCGGTATCACATGGAGGCTGAACAACACACTGCTGAATCATGAGTGGGTCATAGAAGAGATTAGAAAGGAAATTCAAATGTTCATGGTATTCAACAAAAATGAACACACAAATTACCAGCTCCTCTGGGACACAGCAAAGGCATTACTCAGAGGCAAGTTTATAGCTCTGAGCTCCTACATCAACAATTGGAGAGATCGGAAACTAGCAATTTAATGACACATCTAAACCTCCTTGAAAAAAAGGAGCAAGATAAACCCCAATCCAGTAGACGGAAAGAAATAATGAAAATTAAATCAGAATTAAATGAATTAGAATCCAAAAAAACTATAGAAAGAATGAACAAAACAAAGAGTTGGTTCTTCGAAAAACTTAACAAAATTGACACACCCTTAGCAAACCTTATCAGAAAAAGGAGAGAACACACCCAAATTAATAAACTCAGAGATGAGAATGGAAACATCACCACGGAAACAACCAAGATTCAGAACATTATAAGGGAATACTTCTCAAAACTTTATGCTAATAAGTTTGAGAACTTGACAGAAATGGACCTTTTCCTAGCAAATATTGACATGCCAAAACTAAACCAAGATGAGTTAAACCAGCTTAACAGGCCCATATCAAGCATTGAAATAGAAACAGCAATAAGAGACCTCCCAGCTAAGAAAAGTCCAGGACCAGATGTTTTTACAGCGGAATTTTACAAGGCCTTCAAAGGAGAGCTCACACCAATACTCCTCCAACTCTTCAATGAAATTGAAAGAGAATGCTCACTACCGAACACATTCTATGAAGCCATCATAACCCTCATCCCAAAACCAGGCAGGGACTCATCAAAGAAAGAGAACTATAGACCCATTTCTTTGATGAACATTGATGAAAAACTTCTCAACAAAATTTGGCCAATCGACTTCAACAATTCATCCAAAAAATCATACACCATGATCAAACAGGATTCATTTCAGGGATGCAAAGCTGGTTCAATATACGCAAATCAATTAATATTATTCACCACATCAACAGGAGCAAGAATAAGAACCACATGGTCATCTCAATAGATGCAAAAAAAGCATTTTACAAGATCCAACACCCCTTTATGATGAAGGTTCTGGAAAAATTAGGAATCCATGGAACATTCCTCAATACAATAAAGGCTGTATATGACCAACCTACAGCCAGCATTATACTCAATGGTGAAAAACTAAAGCCATTTCCCCTTAACTCAGGAACAAGACAAGGATGCCCACTCTCTCCACTTCTCTTCAATCTAGTATTAGAATGCCTAGCTACAGCAATAAGACAAGATGCAGACATAAAGGGGATCCAAATAGGGAAAGAAGAAATAAAACTCTCCCTCTTTGCAGATGACATGATCCTGTACTTAAAGAATCCAATAGACTCCACTCCCAAATTACTCAAGCTGATTCAAAACTTTGGCAAAGTAGCAGGTTATAAAATTAACCCCCAAAAATCAATGGCTTTTCTATATGCCAACAATGAGAAAAGTGTGGCTGAAATTAAGAAAGCAACTCCATTTGTAATAGCCCCACAAAAAATAAAATACCTAGGAATTAACTTAACCAAAGAAGTGAAGGACCTCTATGATGAAAACTTTAAAATCTTGAAAAAGGAAATCAACACAGAACTTAAAAAATGGCAAAACCTCCCATGCTCCTGGATTGGCAAGATTAACATCGTGAAAATGGCAATACTTCCCTAGGCTATCTACAAATTCAACGCAATACCTATAAAAATTCCACCCTCATTCTTCAAGGAAATAGAGGAGGCAATCCAAAAATACATATGACACAATAAAAGACCCCGAATAGCAAAAACGCTCCTCAACGGAAAGAACACTGCTGGAGGAATATCAATACCAAATTTCAAACTCTACTATAAAGCCATAGTAATCAAAACAGCTTGGTATTGGCATAAGAACAGACCTCAGGACCAATGGAATAGAAATGAAAACCCAGAAATGAACCTACAGACCTATAGCCATCTAATCTTCGATAAGGAAGCTAAAACAATAGAATGGAAGAAAGACAGCCTCTTCAGTAAATGGTGCTGGCAAAATTGGTTAACTACATGTAGAAAACTAAAGCTACATCCTTATATATCACCCTGCACCAGAATCAACTCCAAATGGATCAAAGACCTTGAACTCAAAGCAGACACTCTGAAAACATTACAGGATGGAAATAGAGAAACCCTAGGTCTCCTTGGCACAGGTCGAAATTTTCTGAATAGAGACCCGGAAGCACAACAAATCAAAGAAAGGTTCGACAAATGGGATTGCATAAGATTGCAGAGCTTCTGCAGGGCAAATGACATAGCTGGCAAGATCAATAGAAAGCCCACCGATTGGGAGAAGATCTTTACTAGCCATACAACGTACAAGGGTCTCATATCTAAAATATACTTGGAACTCAAAAAATTAAACCACCCAACAACAAATCCTCAAAGAAACAACTGCCCAATAAATAAGTGGGCGAAAGACTTAAAGAGAAGCTTCTCTGAAGAAGAAAGAAGGATGGCCAATAGACACATGAAGAAATGTTCAACATCCCTAGCCATAAAAGAAATGCAAATCAAAACAACATTGAGATATCACCTCACTCCAGTTAGAACAGCAAAAATCAAGAACTCTAACAACAACAGATGCTGGAGGGGATATGGACAGAAAGGAACCTTACTTCATTGTTGGTGGGAATGTAAACTTGTTCAACCACTTTGGAAAGCAGTATGGAGGTTCCTCAAAAGACTTCACATAGATCTCCCCTATGATCCAGCAATCCCACTTTTGGGCATTTACCCAAATCTTTACAAACAAGACCACACTAAAGCTATGAGCACAAATATGTTTATTGCAGCATTATTTACCATAGCTAAGATATGGAACCAACCCAGATGCCCCTCAGTAGATGAATGGATCAAGAAAATGTGGTATATATACACAATGGAATTCTATGCCTCCATCAGAAAGAATGACATTTCCCCATTTGTTAGGAAATGGAAAGGTTTGGAAAAAATTATATTAAGTGAAGTAAGCCAGGCCCAAAGAAGCATAGGTCCCATGGTTTCCCTTCTTTGCAATATCTAGTATAGGTATGAGTCAAGCGGAAAAGGTCAGATAATGTGATGTTAGGAAAATGAACCCTTAAATATGTATTTTAATGTTTTCGTTTCTTTCATTCATGTGTTTCTAACGCATTTATAATATTATTTCTTTGTTGCTTTGTATGTCCCTCCCCCACAGTGTAACCCCTGCTTTCACTATATTTGATGTCAGTATAACATGTGGAGGAGATGGGGACAAACAAGTCGAGTAAGGATTCAGGTGGACCTGTTGCAACAATGAGAAGTACAAAATGTCATGTCAAAACCAGCTTTACAATGTCGGTGTGGGGGGGAGGGGGGTATAATTGGGTGGGGGGAGGGGGGTAAAATTCGGTGGGGGTAGGGGGGAGGCGGGGAAGGGAAGTGAAGTGTAAACAAAGGAGGAGGCTGCAATGCTTGGTAAGAAATGTATGCATTATCCTGCCCATGTAATTGTAGCCCCTCTGTACAGTATGTTCTCAAATAAAATAAAATACAATTAAAAAAAAAGTGAAAGATAATTCTTTCAATGGAATAGAAAATAATTTGCCTGTTACAGTGAATGAAAGGCAGTTAAGAGTTAAACAAATAGGTTCAAGAGCACTGGCAGTGGCTGCAGAAATGGGACAGAGGTAAACAGGTAAGACATTTTTTAAAGAGAACATTTGGGAATGTAGATTGGTGGTAGAGTGCTTGCCTAGCGTGCATGAAGGCCAGTGTTCAATTACTCAGTACCACATAAAGAGAAAAAGCTGGAAGTGGTGTTGTGGCTCAAGTGGGATGGTGCTAGCCTTGAGCAAAAAAGAAGCTCAGCCTTCTTAGTTTATGCCCCAGACCCTTAGTTTATGCCCCAGGACTGCCAAAAAATAAAAAGAGAGAACATGTCAATAATGGATGAGGGTAGGATCCAGAGGCCAAATTCATCACTGAATTTTTCACCTCTATTTCCAAATCAAGACATCATTCTCAGAGAAACAATGGAGCAAAAAGATGATCCAGAAAGAACTTATGTTATGAAGTAATACTAGAATTTTATAGTGCAACTGTCCTGTAGAGATAATTCATTATGTATAATTGTGTCTTTTTTCTCTTTTTTCAATTGTGAAAATATTGTACAGAGGGGTTACAATTACATGGGCAAGATATTGAGTACATTTCTTATCAAGCATTGTAGCCTCCTCCTTTGTTTCCTCTTCCCATCCCTTCCCATCCTTCCCCTGTCCCCCCACCGAATCCTCTGCTCCCCCTCCTCCCCTCACCTAAGTTGTGAAGTTAATTTTTCAACATAACGACTTGTACATCTCATTGTGTCTTGCAATAGCACAAAAGCTCATTGTAATAGCCCAAGTGCTATCTGGAGATTTTGTGTGGGTGCTGGTCCTGAAACTTGATCACAGCACAGTTGTTATTTCTATTTTTCTTCCTCAAGGCTAGTACTCTATTACTTAAACCACAGCTCCACTTGTGATTTTTTGGTGTTTAAATGAAGATAAGCGTGTCATGGACTTTTCCTGGTTCACCTGGCTTCAAAATATGATCCTCAAATCTCAGCATTCTGAGGAGCTAGGATGACAGCTGTGATTCACTAGCATCCAGAGAAGCAATTTCTTTGGTGTGAAAGGAATTAAGAATACAGATCATCCAGGAATATTCACCCTCAGTACTAAATAAATCACCAATTTCCATGAATACATACACACACATGCAACTCAGTGGTCTGTATCATCTTTCCCCAAAAGAATAGTGCCTTCTTAAGTGGCAAATTGTGCTATTACAGGCCCATAATCCCAGCTACTGAGAGGCAGAGGTATAGGAGGATTGGATTCTGCGGCTGGCTTGAGTGAAGTTAGCACAAGACCCTATATGGAAAGCAAACTGTAAAAGAAAAAAGGGTTGGAACCCTGGAGGGCTCAAGTGGTAAAATATCGGCCTAGTAAGTGAAAGGCCTTCAGTTTTATACTCAGTTCTATGGAAAAGACATTAAACTATAGCATCTCAGCCCATTTGTCATGATTTAACAAAAACCCGAAGCTTACTTCATAAGGAATACTTCTTATTCCTTACTTCATAGGGAATAAGAGGTCTATATCATTCATAATAGTGTTGGCTGGAAACTCTAAATAGCATGGTAGTGCATGGGACAAGGCCCCTAGGTGCATCACATCATGTAGGATCTCGGAATCATGGCATGTTCTAGAATGAGAGTGAGTAAGGGGCTTACAGTGCTTTTTACAACTGCTAACAGTGATCATGTTAGTCCCTTGAGAGTTAATGAGATGGCATTAATACATTTATGACAGAATCCTCTATTAAAGGTTTCACCTCGTGACACTGCTACATTGAGAAGTTAAACTTCAGTGTGAGCTTTGATGATAACAGGCCATTAACAGGCTTCTGGCAGAGACAGGTGAGACCATTGGAAGCTGATGACATTCATACAACTAGGCACCTTGAACAGCTGCTTGGATTTCATTGAATCTGGTATTTGCTATATTTGGGATCATATCACAGTTAGGATCCATCGAGTCCATGTCTGTTCCATGTGCCAGCTACAGTTATGCTGACTGTGACAGAAACTGCTGGGCAATAGGGAGAACAAGGATGGAGATGGGCACAAAATTGAGGTTTAGCATTCTTCATGGCACTTAATTAATATTGATTGATTTATGTAAGAAAATCATTAGAAAGCTGAATGTCTACACAGAGCCATTTAATAACTACTGTATTACCCAGAAGGATTCCTTGTATAGCAGTCTGTTTACACATAATGCTGACATTCCTCTGAACACAAAAGATAAAAAACAAGTTCTAGCTTACAAATTTAATTTTCATTTAATGTATGGTTATGGACCAGTACTAGGCCTTGAACTGATGGGCCTTCCTCTTACTTCCACACTTCCAACTGGGATCTATATATGTCTTTAATTTTTTATTAATGTTTTTCAAGGATAGATCTTAACACTGACTCTAATTTTTGTCTAAAATAAATTTTGAAAGTTTTCCAGTGAATGAAGTGTTCTATTTCACTTTGTCATTCTATTATCTTGGTATCTTGCTGTTTCTTGGTAGTTAAAGACAGGTTCTCTGCAGCATTTTAAAGGAAATCTTTTTACCTAGCCCCGGTCTATAATCCTAGCTTCTTAGGAAGCTGAGATGAGGAGAATATTGTCTTAAAGCAAAGGCGGAGAATTCCATGAAATACCATCTCCAAAATTGTGTATATTTTACATATAAAATATTATATGATATATTTAATATGTAATATATTTGTGAAATACATGCATACTATGCATATATATGTGTGTATGTGTGTGTGTTTTTGTGTGTGTGTATACCTCACAAATTAAGCAGGTTCAGTAGCTGAAAGATTCAATAAGTATACTTGAAAACAACTAAGAACTGCACGATTTCCTCCCATATCCATCCTTTCTTTAAATACTATGTGGGTTGTAGTCTAAAAAGGTAAATCTTTGACCAAAAAGGAAAACCTTAATTTTTGACCCATCCTAGACCTTTTTTCTCCAAAATTTAAAGTACTAAAATGCCTATATGAACAATGGGTATTGTCAATGTCATCCAAAATGATGAATGATTGTTAGATGAAGTGTCCAAGTTTGTAGATAAGGATTCAAAGTGGAATTCCCCAGCGTGAAATTGAATTGAAGAACTGGTACTGTTGTTTTGTTATGAAAGGGCTCTGAACACTTTTTCTGGAAAAAAAAAAAAAAACTTCTTTGTAATCTGTGAATGTTATTTTTAGGCCTGCACATGGCATTATGTTCTGCAAATAGTGGTACCTATCCTGATAGCAACCCTCCTCCAATCCTGTCTCTCATTTGAGATAGAATTTGTGATCTTATTGTCCAGCTACCTAAAGGGAAGGGCTTTTTCCTCTTACCAGCATCTCTCATTGTTCCTCAGGAAGAAAGAGGAACTAAAGGCAACCATAGATTCATTGTGTGTGATCATGCTGGAACGGGAGTTCTTCTGCAGGAAGCAGAGGAGAATGGATGGAAGAGTGGCAATTCTCTTCAGTATTGTTTGTTTGTCATCATAGGACAATTGAAATTCAGATGACAGGCAGGAAAACAGGTTCTCCATTGTAGAGGAACAGGAGACGGGCATACTGGAACAATTGAAGGCATTGACTTAATTTTGCTGCTGGCATGCTACTTTAAGTCATTTTTAATAAAAAAATAGATGGCCATGATTTCATTGAACGTCCTGTCCAATATTGATTTGTGGGTATCAAACAGGCTGTAACCCATGTCACACATGAGTGCAAGAATAATAGGGTTCAGCTCATTACATAGTGGCTCATCAAGACATAGGAAATATTCCTCAACTTGGTTGAGCTAGTCTCCATTATTTGTTCTATACTGTGCCTCTGCTTTGGGTCTGCACTTTACAGTGTCAAGATGTTATTTTGTCCTTTTGGATACAGGTAAATGGAGCAATGTACATGACCTCCAAGACAATTACCTGTATCTGGCTAAAATTCATGTATTCAAATGGGAAACTCACCATCTCCATAAAATACAAAAGATGACTCCCAAGCACCAGATGTCTACTTTGCAGACATTGTAGTTTTCATACAGGAATATTTTTTTGGGGGGGTTCCAGTCGTGGGGCCTGACCTCTGGGCCTGAGAGCTGTCCCTCAGCTCTTCAGCTCAAGGCTAGCACTCTACTACTTGAGTTACAGCACCACTTCTGGCTTTTTTTCTGCTTATGTGGTGCTAAGAAATCGAACCCAGGGCCTCATGCATGCAAGTCAAGCGCTCTGCCACTGAGCCACCTTCCCAGTCCTGCAGGAATATTTTATAGGGACAAAATCAAGGTACCAAATATGTCCTTCAGCAACTGCCCTTGGGTAATCCTTGTGCTCATGCCAAAGTCATTGACCTTCACATTGCATTTGTCATCCAACAGGAGGTTATTTTGTTTAAGGTCTCCGTGTTCATTTCCATCTTCATTAAAGTAATGCACAATACACACAGTCTGCTTTAACAACTTATGATTTTCACATTTATCTCAGGAGGTCTCTGGGTGGCCAGTTCCATTACCAAGTGTTGGTGCTCATCCTTCTCCCTCACTTGGTATGACCTAATCATGTGTGCGTGATAGGAAGTCTTAATAATATCCATCTCAATTTTGATCTCACAATTGTTGAACTCTCCCATCACTACCACTTTGAGGTTTATGAGGTAGTGCTAGGTCAAATTTACATATGGATAGCTACCATAGCAAATGATCTCCTTCATACTGTATTGTTCAGTGAAAACCTCCTCCTTCCATAGCCAACGAGCGCATTCACACTGTATTATTCAATGAAAATCTCTTCCTGCCATAGCCAGTGATCTTCTTCATAATGTATTGTTCAATTAAGGTCTCCTCCTCTAAAGAGTTTAAGAATAATTAACTGTGTTCTCCCATCTTTCTGCTAGGATGGTAGTAAATCTACCTAAACTTAACTAAGAAAATAAAAACCCCAGAGCAATAACCAAAAGGAAATACCCAAACCCAAACAACACAAAGTTCCCACTGCCCCCCCCAAAACTACACACACACACACACACACACACACACACACACACACACAATTGTCAACGTAGCACTGAGTCAAGCAGGTAACCAGGAACTTCCAGCACTGTAATACACTGCCGAGACTGTTTACACTTGCTGAAATGGACCAATCACAGCTTGGCATGAGCCCACTGGCTCTTTTAGTGTTGAGCCTGGAGGACTATTGCCAAGCTTTCCACAGGGATGCGAGGGTAGAATAGGATGCCACTGCTGCTGCCATGGCAGTGTTGCAAGAAGTGCAAGGGAATCAGCCAATGCCTTGTGTCCTTGGTGGCTGCCAGGTCCTAGGGTTTGCTCCCAGGGGGACATCAGCCATTAGACATTGTCCTTGAGTACAATCCATGTCCTTAGATCCCTGGCCATGTTCAGGAACCAAACATATACCCACCAGTGGCTTCCATTCACCACATGTGTAGGTTTTGGAGCTTGCTCCAACAATCAAAAAACAAAATAGATTCCTACGTATTTCTAGAAGAAAGGGGCACATGACAGAGTGTCCAATTGGAAAAGTTCAGTAAAGTGGATCCAGATATTTTTTAACTTGACAATAATTCAAAGAAGTAATTAAGGCATATGAGATGTCCATATTTGTTTAGTTATAACCCCCTTGCACACCAGCTTAAAATAATATTAAAGTCCTTATTTTTTATGGACTTGAGTTATTGTTAGGACCACACAAAGGTCATTTCTGGTCTTTAAAAAGTTATAAGATCGTTATGCACTTTGGTGTTTTCTTTTTCTTTTTCTTTTTGGTCAGTCGTGGGGACTGAATTCTGGGCCTGGGCGCTGTCCCTCAGCTCTTCAGCTCAAGGCTAGTGCTCAAGCACTGGAGTCACATCTGCACTTCTGGCTTTTTTGGTGTTTTCTTAATGAAATACAACATGAGCCCCATAGCTCTTGAGTAGAGCTAAAACAATATCACACTCAACAATAGCATGTGGTTGAAAGAAGGTAGGTAGTATTAGCCTCCTATAAAATGATTATTGCCAAGATGAATCCTCTGTAGAAATAAGTTTTTCCTTTTCAGTATTTACTAATACAATACATCCATGTATTAATGATAACACATTACTACTTTAATATAAATTAAGCATGTTTTCTATTCAACTCAGTGAATTTTGACAATATTTAAATATGAAGAGTCCTCTTATACATCAATAAACTGGCACTTTTGTTATTTACATTAAAATGCAAAGAAACTAAGACCAAGAATGTTTTTGGCTTAGGTTAGGTCATGCAAGCTGCTGTTTTCTCACTTAGAAATTAAATCTAGTAGGATGCTACATACCATTCATAATCTGAAAAGCTGCTCTAACTTTTGGCTTTTAAAGACCTCTTCAATTTACTCAAGATATTCAATAACTTTTTTGTTTAAACCTGGAGTGACTGGTGTCAAAAGAATAATGGTATCGCTTCAGAATCTTCTGATAATGTCAAAATGCCCTATGCCATACAGCACCATGGATTGGGTTACTAACATCTATAGGAGTGAGAGAAAATAGAGCATCATCATACCCATGATAGTTTCTTATCAGATAGTCAACAGCAGAAAGCTTGAAATACATAAGGCAGTTTGTTGATATGTTCAAAGTGAAGGAAAAGGGCTGGAGTAGGGGACTTATATGGTTGAACCACTGCCTAGCAAATTGGAGGCCCTCAGCTTGAACTCTCTGACTATCAAATACATCCGTATTTCCTACAGCTACAGGAAGAGTATTTCCTTTAGGGAAAAAGGTGTATCTGGGTGTTTCAATTCCATTGTGATGCTATAACAAAACTCCTTAAGACCAGGTCCAATAGCTTAGAGCAAGTTATTTGTAGTCAACAGATACTCTGAAGGACAAGACCTAGAACTTAGAAAATTCAAGGTACAGAGAGGTCGGCTTCACCAGTTTTAATGTGCTCAATTGTTGCTGTGTCCTCATATGGTGTAAAAGGTAGAAACTTATTTTAAAGAAAACAATATAGTTGACAGACTTCTTTCCACCATCCAGATGAAGTTTAATTTGTTTCAGATCTCTATTTTTTTCTTCTCTCATGGTCCTCCTCGTCCTCCTGTTTATTTGTTGTGCTTTTTAGCTGATTGGCCTTGAACATTTGAACCACCAAAGAAATGGAAGTTTGGATTCCAAGTATGTGCCACCAAAATCATCTGCTGCTACTTCTATTTTGGAAGTAAACCACTTACTTGCCCCAAACCCTGTGCGTTATTGTCCTTCCTTCATTATTTTTTTTTAATTTTTGTTCTGTATTGAATTTTGCATGAGATTTATCAAGGTCCCTTCACATATAATAGGCAAATATTCTGCCACTGAGCTACAAATTCCTTGCAGAGATTTTTTTTTTATTTCTTCATTGGTTGACTTCATGTTAAACCAACTTACTGAAAAGTTATTAGTGTATACCTGTAAACATGTTTGAATTTTTATGAAGACTACCATGTCATCTTGCTTACAAATTAGTGTTTTCCTTCCATTGTGATCTTCTTCTTCTTCTTCTTCTTCTTCTTCTTCTTCTTCTTCTTCTTCTTCTTCTTCTTCTTCTTCTTCTTCTTCTTCTTCTTCTTCTTCTTCTTCTTCTCCTCCTCCTCCTCCTCCTCCTCCTCCTCCTCCTTCTCAGCCTCCTCCTCCAGCTCCTCCTCCAGCTCCTCCTCCTTCTCCTCCTTTCTCCTCCTCCTCCTTCTCCTCCTCCTCCTCCTCCTCCTCCCCCTTCCTCCTCCTCCTCCTTCCTCCTCCTCCTCCTCCTTCTTTCTTTCTTCTTTCTTTCTTTCTTTCTTTCTTTCTTTCTTTCTTTCTTTCTTTCTTTCTTTCTTTCTTTCTTTCTTTCTTTCTTTCTTCTTCTTCTTCTTCTTCTTCTTCTTCTTCTTCTTCTTCTTCTTCTTCTTCTTCTTCTTCTTCTTCTTCTTCTTCTTCTTCTTCTCCTTCTTCTTCTTCGTTAAAACATCAAATGTGTCATCCTATTCATCACTGAAAACAAATTTATCTCTTGATTACATCAAAAATACGTCAGCTAAATAAAGAAAACAGTGTATGAGTTTGATAGATATTCTACATACGCTAAAGCTATTTTCCTTCAGTTTTAGAGTTTTCAGTAATATTAAAAATATTAAATACTTTTGTATCATCATCTGTTCAGATGAATATATGGGATTTCTTCGTTTCTCAGTGTGATAAATTACATTAGGTTTTCTAAATTTTATCTATGTAAGTGGGGTTGCAGCTTGGTGTTAGAATAACTTGATTATCATTGGTGAAGCTGGTGTTATATCTTCAGGAAAACACACACATAGGAAAGAGGGAAAAAGGATTAATATAAATGGTCCTACATTTCTGATACATAATCTCTTTTGTTTAGGATTTTTTGCCTTTCTCTTCATGAATAAAATTACTATAAATACATTCTCATTTTTGTCATGGGGATTATGAAGATAATTAGGAGGTGCTTCTTCTTTTTTAAAATTTCTCTAGTAGTAAAATATGAGCTACATTGTGTGAGGTGGTATATACCAATTATTTCAGCTACTCAGGAGATGAAAACAGGAGGATCACAAGTAGAAGACTAACCTTAGCTAAACATGGTCTATCCTTGCAAAAAATGAAAAGAAAAAGAAAAAAAAACAAAATAAAAACTACCAACCAAACAAACTAAAAAACACCATGTGAATAAAAAGGCTTGGGACATACTCAAGTAGTAAAGGACTTGTTTACAATGGGCAATATTCCGGGTTTGATACCTGCCAACAAGGAAAAAAAAAAAGAAGGTATTTTCTTTGACAAAATTGCCCATGAAATATTTGGTTGGAATGGTTTATTCTCCCTTTCATCTTTTTCATTTTCCTTTCTTTTATTTTTGAGAAGTACTTTTGGTATAACACATGCTATACGAGGTACTCAGGAGGATGATCACGGTTCATGACCATCCCAGGCAGGAGAGTCATATATATATATATATATATAATTTGCCACCAAAAATAAGCTACAATATGTACTTTGGCTCATGCTGTTGAGTGGTAGTCTCAAACAGAAATCTTGGAACAGCACCTAAGCCAGAAGTTGAAGTCCTCTACACACATTTCAAAAAACAAAAAAGCACAAACTAAAAATGATGGGAAAAGAGAAAAGTAAAGTTTCAAAATGAGCATGGGTTTTTGTTCATATGTGTATTCCTAGTTGATCAAGGTTCAAAGCTAGACTGGGCAAGAATGTAAATGCAACTCTCACCCCCATCTACCCAGTGTAGATATGATTGTAGTTGTAAAGCACTGTATTTGGCGGAAAAGCTAAAAAAAAAAAAAACCTGTTTGCTGACCCAAAGATTAATTCCTGGTGCTAAAAAATTGTAGGAGAAGAGAAGAAAGGCCAATTGTAAATTTAAACATAAACCTGGTGCTTGTTGATCATGGCTCTAGGTCTTCTCATGAGGCAGAAATATGAGGATCAAGTTTCAAGGCCAGCCCAAGAAGCAAAGTCCAGGAGACTTTGGGTGTATGTGTATGTGCATGTGTGTTGTATGTTTGTGTGTGTGTGTGTTTGTATGTGTGATATGTGTGTGTTTGTGTCCTAGCATTCCCAGATTTTGGGTGGTGCATTGGAGATAAAAGTGTCATGGATTTCCTGTGCAGGCTGCTTTGAAACATGGTCCTCAGATTTCAGCCACCTGATTCAGCTGTAAGTTGAGCTTTGGCTTAAGTGGCAGAACTGGGCAAATATTTTCTGGGATTGCACCTAAACCCTTAGTTCAAGCCTCAGGACATGCACAGAAGAAATAAAGAAGAGTAGAAGTAACCAAGGAAGAGTGAGTGACAAAGTCTTAAATAAATCAAGCATTTGTGGCTGATACATGTTTTACTAGTTATTCAAGTGGCTTATAGCTGAGGATGATGGTTCGTGGCCAGCTCTGGCAGAAGAGTCCACGAAAATCTTGTCTGTAATTAATCTTCCCCCCACCAAAAAGGGCCCAAAAGTTATGGTATGTCTCATGTAATAGAGGATAACCTTGAATAAAAACTTCTGAGACAGAATATGAGCCCCAATTTGTAGGCCCAGGAACAGCACACACATGTAAAAAAATAAAAAGTAAACAACAGTAGGTAGAGGTAAGCATATATTAAAGTTTTAAAATGACACAAGGGTTGTTGGTCCTGTGTATAATCCTAACTACATAAGAAACTGACATCTGAGGATTGTGGTATCAAGTCAGCATGGGCAGGAATGTGCTTGAGATGCTTTTCCCAGCTAACTAGCACAAAGCCCTGAACTGCAACTGAGGTGGTAAAGCAGCAGCTTTTAGTTAAAAAGCTAAGAAATAATTCCCAGAGCCAGAGGTCAAGCTGCATGACCCCTAAAAATTACAAAAAAACAATAAATAAAAAGGGCAGTGGAAGAAGAGAAACTGAAATATGAGGATCACAGTTTAAAGTTAACACAAGCAAGAAAATCCATGAGATTTTCTCTGTGTGTTTGCATCTGTGTGCCATCTTGCGGCTTGTGTGTGCCATCCTTGAACTTGTGCTGCTTTGTTCAAGGATAGAGCTCTACCATTCCCAGCTAATCAGTGGTTAATTGGAGGTCATTGTCTCATGGACTTTCCTTCCCAGGCTGGCTTGATTTATGCTAGGCTTTTTCTCAGACTCTTATCTCCAATTAATTGTCAAAAAGAAAAGAAAAGAAACTGGGAATGGAGTTATGGCACAAGTGGCAGAACTGGGCAATCAATTTCTGGGACAGCAACCAGGCCCTGAGTTCAATCCCCAGGACAATCACAGAAGAATTAAAGAAAAGAGGGGAGAAGTGCAGAAGGAAGATCCAATGACAGAGGTTTAAATAAATCAAGCATTGGTTGCTCACTGATGATCTATCAGCTACTCAAGAGGATGAAATCTTAGGATCACAGTTGAAGGCAAGCCCAGTAGGAGAATCTATGAAACTCTCATGTCTCATTTGTCTCCAAAAATATGCCACTAGCTGTGCTCTGGCACATATGGTAGAGTTCTAGCCTTAAACAGAAAGCTCTGGGACAGCACACATGCCCTGGTGCTGATGGCCTAGCACAGACACTTACAAAAATAAAGAATAAAGTGCACAAATTATAAAAGATGGGAGAAAGTGAAAGTATTGGTTTCAAAGTGAGCCATGGGTTGTTGGTTTATGCGTATATTCATAGCTACTCAGAAAGATGAAATATGTGGATCACAGCTCAAAGCCAACCTGGACAGAAAAGTCATTGAAATTCTTTTCCCCCACTACCCAGCAAAAGGTGGAAATGAAGGTGTGAGAGTAGTTATAAACTACTGAAATTTGGTGAAAAACCTGGGAAACAGTTCCCTGGTCCATAATTCAGCCCAAAGTCGACCAAAGACAAAACTGAGAGAAGAAATGACCATTTGAGATTTAAAAATAAGCCTGGGGCTAGTGGTTCCTGCTTATTATTTTAACTATTCAGAAAGCTGAAGTCTGAAGATACATTTTAAGTCCAGTCCAAACAGGAAAGTCCATGGAGCTTTTATACTGTGAATGCCAAACTGTGGCTTTAATTTGTGTAGCAGCTCTATCACTCCTAGAGGCTTTGTAGTTAGTTGATGAGAAGAGTCTCATGCACTTTCCTGTCCAGGATGGCTTCAACTTCAATCCTCAGATTTCAGCCTCCTGTGTCTTGCTGGGCTTTACATGAGATTCTTATTTCCAATTAATCACCAAAAGGATGAAAAATAAAACCTGGTGATTGAGCTGTGGCTCCAATGGCAGAAATGAGAAAATAATTTCTGGGACAGCATTCAGACCTTGATATTAACTTCAGGACCAACACACAAAAAGGAATAAAATAAATAAATGTAGAGAAGTTAGAAGAGCCAATTTCAGAGTTTAAAATGATCCAAGCATAGGTGGCACACACCTATGATGGTAGCCACTCAGGAGGCTAAAATGTGAGGATCACAGTAGAAAACCAGCCCAGGTAGGAGAATTCATTGACTCAACTCTAAGTAGCTACTTAAAACAAAACAAAAACTAATAGCCACAAGTTGTGCGGTGGCTCATGCGTTGGTGTGCTAATCTTGAATAAAATCTTCTGGAACTGTACATGGGCAGATTTTTAGACCTAGGACCAGCATACACAAGGAAATAAAAATTACAAATAAAAAGGTGAAAGAATGGCTGGAAATGTGGCTTAGTGACAGAGTGCTTGCCTATCATGTTTGAATCCCTGGGTTTGTTTCCTCAGTACCTCATAAATAAAAAGGCTGGAAGTGGCATTGTGGTCAAGTAGTAGAGTTCTCACCTTGAGTATCAGAAGTTCAGGGGCAGTGTCCAATGCCTGAGTTCAAGCCCCAGGATTAATAAAAAGAAGAAAAACTGAGAAAATCCAATTACAATTTCAAAATGAGCCATGAGTGAATTTTTGGTCAATATGTGTAATCCTATGACTCAGAACGCTGAAATCTGAAAGTTGTTCATAGCCAGCGTGGACAGCGAAGTACACAAGTCTGCAACTAACCAGCAAAAAACGCCAGAAATCAAGCTGTGGTTGTAGTTGTAAAGCACCAGCCTTAAACAAAAAACCTATTGAAACAATGCCCTGGCTCAGAGATCCAGCCTCAGGATCACAATAATAAAATTAAATGGTTGGAAGTAAAGAACCCAAGACTGTTGGCTCAGGTCTGTAATTCTAGAAATGCAGGAGGCTGAAATATAAGATCCTGTGTAAAGGCAAACCCAATGAAAAAATTCCAGGAGACTGTTTTGTGTGTGGTGGCCACAGTGGGGATAGGTTTTTGTTGATTGATTAGAGATAAGAATTTCATGGATTTTCCTGCTGAGGCTGCTTTCAAACCATGATGGACAGATTTCAGCCTCCTGAATAAGGCCAGGCCTTGCATGAGTTCAAGCTCCAGGAACAACACACACAAAAACAACGAAATAAATGAAAAGAAGGGTAGAAGAGATGAAGTAACAGAGGTTTCGCTGAGCCAATCATTGGTGGCTCATATTTGTAATTCTAGATACTAAGGCTGAAATTTGAGGATACTGTTTAAAGCTCAGCTCAGGTGTTCATAAGATGTGTGTGTGTGTGTGTGTGTGTGTGTGTGTGTGTGTGTGTGTGTGTGTGTGTGTGTGTGCCAGTCCTGGTGCTTGAACTCGCACTATTTTGCTCAATGATTGACTACTCTCAGATTTTAGTGGTTAATTGGAGAAAAGAGTGTCATGGACTTTCCTCAATTTTCAGCCTCCTGATTCTGGCCTAACTCTACATGATTCTTACATTTACATGATTCTTACATTTAATTCTACAATTAACCTCCCCCTAAAAGCCAAATATTATGTTTGGTCCCATATATGCTGTGAGACAACATCTGACCTTCAATTTCTACTCCCAGGACAAGCAAAAATGAAAAAAGAAGAAAAAAAGGTAGTAGCAAGCACATATTAAAGTTTTAAAATGACCCAAATGTTGCTGGTCAGATGTGTAATCCTTACTACACAAGAGGCTGATAACTGAGGATTGCAGAGACAAGTCAACCTAGGAAAGAACGTGCTTGAGATTCTTATCCCCAGCTAAACAGCACAAATCCTTGAGCTGTAAAAATCCTTGAGTGTAAAAGCTACGATATAGGCCCCAGAGTCAGAGGTCAAGCCACAGGACCAATAAAATTTTCAAAGGAGAGAGGATGGTAAGAGGCTGAAATCTGAGAATCATGGTTCAAAGCTAGCCCACGCAAGAAATTTCATGACACTTTCTCTGTGTGTGCATCTGTGTGCTATCTTGTGTCTTGAACTTATGCTGTTTTGTTCAAGAATAGAACTCTACACCTCCCAGGTTCCAGTGATTAATTGGAGCTAAGATTCTCATGGGCTTTCCTGCCCTGGTTGGCTTTGAATCATGATCCTCAGATTTCAGCCAATTGATACATGATGGGCTTTGCATAAGTTTCATCTCCTATTAACTACCAACAATTAAAACAAAAACCAAAAACTAGAGTTGAGCTGTGACCCAAGATGCAAACTGGGCAATCACTTTCTAGTACAGCACCCACTTTCTAGTTCAAGCACCAAGACAAAACCATTATAACCACAGGCTATACTTTGGCTCATGTGATAAGCCACTAGCAGAAGAAAAACCTCTGGCATTGTATCCAGGCCCTGATTTGTAGCCCCAGGACTAGAACATACACAAAAATAAAAAGCAAGGAAATTTTTAAAAAGTGGAAAAAACATATTAATATTTTTAAATGACCAATGGGTTTGTGGTTCATGTGTATAATTGGAGCACCTCAGGAAGCTGAAATCTGAGGATAATGGTTTGAAGCCAGACTGCCCAGAAAAGTACATTAGAAACTTATGTCCAATAAACAAAAAAAGCTACAAGTGGAGCTGTGGTTGAAGTTGTAAAACATGATACTTGAGTCAAAAAGCTAGGAAACAGAAGGGCATTGCTGGCTCTATCCTGTAATCTTAGCTACTCAGGAGGCTGAGATATGAAGATCACGGTTCAAAGCCAGCCTGGTCAGGAAAGTTCATGAGACTCTTAGCTCCAATTAACCACCAGCCATAAAACCTGAAGTTGCTCTGTGGGTGAACTGGTATAGCATTTGCCTTAAGCTGAAGTGTACAAAGACAGCACCCATGCCGAGAGTTCAACCCCTACCCCCCTTCAAAACTACTAAGAAACAGCAATGTGTCCCAAAGATCAGGTCTACTGGACAAAATAAAATTATTGAATTTGAAAGCAAGAAATAGCTGGTTAAAAATATTAAAATAAGCCAGGCACCAGTGGCTCATGCCTGTAATCCTAACTACTCAGGAGGCTGAGGTCTGAGCATCACAGTTCCAAGCCAGCCTGGGCAGGAAAGTCTGTGAGACTCTTATCTCTAATAAACCACCAGAAAACTGAAAGTGGTTCTATGGCTCAAGCTGTAGAGTTCTTGCCTTGAGGGGAAGAGCACGAGGACAGCACCTAAGCCCAGAGTTTAAGCCCCATGAAAAACAACAACAAAAAATTAAAATAAGTCAGCAGTTGTTTGCTCATGCCTGTGAGTCCCAACTACCCAGGAGGCTGAAATCTAAGGGCTGCAGTTCAAAGCCAGCCCAAGCAAGAAAGTCCAAGAGACTTGTTTGTGTAATTACCAGTACTATGGCTTGAACTTTCCCTGTTTTACTCAAGGCTAAAGTTCAGACTGACTGGCTTCAAACCAAGATCCTCAGATTTCAGCCTCCTTAGTTGTGCTGGGCTTTACCTGATAATTTTCAAAAGAATGAAGCAGTCCCTACATGCAGAAAAAAACATAAAAACTGTGAAAAATAAATAGTTGCAATATAGAAAAAATCAAAAACAATGTTTAATATGATACAAAGGAAAACTATGTTTCTTTTTAAATGTAGCAAACAAGAACATAGTACAAAGCTTCAAAATGACATACTAAGAGTAAGGTAAAAGGGAAAATTTTTTTAAATTCATGTAAATATTAAATGCAAGCTGATATGACCAAAATATAATGTGATCAGAAACTTATCTCTCACTTGTAATTGCTTACAAATAATTGTCCCTCCAGTTTCAGCAGCTACAGTGGGGATTTAGACATGACCTCTCTATGCAGACTAGACTGTGTAAGGGTCTTCTTGTTTTAGCCTCTTGAATTAGAACTGCAGGCATTGCGATCATTTTAATATAGGAGGTTTCCTTTAAAACTCAGAAATAATGTTCAAATAATGGATTATCTGTAAAGCATGACTAAACATCAGAGAGCCACCAGAGATCCTCTGAGGAATACAATCAAAAGTAGAAAAGCATCTACCACTCAAGGTAGGAAACAGAAGGAAGATTTAGCATTTTTGGATGTGCTGGGGGTTGAACGCTTGGCCTCATGCTTGCTAGGCAAGTATAAAATTCAGTGACATTAATTATATCCACACTGCTTTGTAACCATTACCTCTTTTGTGAACTATGTTTTCAATGCTGATGCAATCCACACAATCATTGAGTAACAATCACCCCAATGACCTCTCCCAGAAATTTTAATCTTCCATTTTCTCTTATGAAATGGTTTAGCCAATATGTTTCACATAAATAGTAGATTCTTTTTTGTGTCCATCCGTGACAGACATATATTAATTGCAGCCTTTTTGTGGATAAGTCATAATCCATTTATGCATACCTCATATTTTATAAACCTGTTCATCTGATAGACACTCCAGGTATTTCCAACTTCTATTGTGAAATTTGCTGTTATCATTGGCATATGAGCTATTAGTTTTTTCTCTTCAGTTGTTTTGGTTATGCAATGAACAAGGGAATTGCTCGGTAATGAGGTAATGCTCTGTTATGTTAGAAGACTGTGTCAAATTCTACCATAATTGATATATCACTTTTCATCAGCACAAAAATGTACAAAAGGTCAATAAAATATACAAGAATATTTCAAATCTTCCACAGCTGTGCCCTAAAGTATCATTTATTTTACTTTTTACTTGTTTTTATTTAGGCAATTCAGGCCAGGAACTATGTAGCATTGTCTAGAGCTGACACAGTGTGCCACTGACACACCCTCCAAAAACATGTAATCTGGTAGTCATTTTTATTCTACAGATAAATTTTAATGATTATATGCATTTTTATTCTTTTAAAATAAGGTTTTGAATTTTAAAATGACATATATTGTAACACCTCTGTGCATTTTCTATTTATTTATTTATTTATTTTGGTCGGTCGTGGGTCTTGAATTCTGGACTTGGGTGCTGTCCCTGCACTCTTCATCTCAAGGCGAGCGCTCTCCTGCTTGAGCCACAGCCACTTCCGGTTTTCTGAGTGGTTTATTGGAGATAGGAGTCTCACGGACTTTCCTGCTGGGCTGGCTTTGAACCATGATCCTCAGAGCACAGCCTCCTGAGTAGCTAAGATTACAGGCATGAGCCACCTGTTCCTGGCCACCTTCTTTTTAATAAGAAAAATTATATTTACAAATCATATACAAAGACAAAAACGGCTTCTGATCAGGAAAACACATTACAATCACAGTCTAATTCTGACCCAAGAAAATAAACACAATACAAAAAATAATACTATAAGAGCTCATCTAAAGTAAAATGAAGAGCAATGGCTGGAGACAGGAGTCAAGGGGTAGAGTACTTGCTTGCCCAGCACCAGCATCTTAATCAAAACCACAGTACTTGCAAGGGATAAAATAAAGTATTAAAACTTAAGGAAACATGCAGGTAATAGTATGATGGATAACATAGAGGTACACACCTGTAATCCCAACATTTGGGAGACTAGGCAATAGAATTATGAAGTTAAGATCAGACTTGGCTACATGAGACTGCATCTTAAAGAATAACATAGAATAAAAAAAACTATATTTGTAATAACTAGGGTGTAGCTCAAGTGTAAGTCAAGTAGTTTTGTACGTGCAAAGAACTGATACAATGCACAAGAATTACATGCTTTGATAACTACAACGTTCAGTTTTCACTGCAAGATGCCCCTTGGCTGGAATCTCTCCTGAGGAAACCTACGGCAGTTGATTCACCTGTCTTCTTGGCTGGACTATGGGTGTTGCTGGGCAAACAGTGTTTTGATCTTCATTCTAGGATCCCACTTACAACTTTTTTTTAGTAGACTACCTAGAAATATCTCCCATCTCAGTAAGAGGGCCTTCTGGCTTTCAAGTGAAGTTATCTTTGATATCAATTAGGGCTCTCCTCCCCTTTGTCTGGAACTGCTCTGGTCCTGGGTGACATTGAGCAGCTTGTTCTGAGAAGAGTGGTAACTATTTTGCTAGTCACCTCTATCAACTGCCATCTGCTACTCAAATTAGTCTTTGGTATCAGTATGAGCCTGCTCGAGGGTAGAACCAGCCTGGGCTGGATTTGAACCATGATCCTCATATCTCAGCCACCTGAATAGCTAGGATTAAAGATGTGAGCCACTTACACCCAGCCATCATTTCTTTCTTCCAGGAAAATTTAGTGGGGTGGAAAAGCACAGCAGCACATACATTCAATAGCAAATGCCCCAGGGTGAACTAGATGCTCAGAACAAACCACTGACCTTCATATTGCCTTCGGTATCCAACAGGATGTTGTTGGACTTAAGGTCTCAGTGTGTGATTCTGTTCTGGTGTGGGTAGTGAACAGCACTTACAATTTGTGTGAAAAGCTTCTTGGTGTCATCCTCATATAGGCAGCAGGATATTCAGATCCACCCCAGGAGGTATCCCCTACCAGCAAGTTCCATGATGAGATACACATACTCTTCCTTCTCCATCCCCTGGTACAAACTGATGATGTGCTGTGCCAAACCGTATTAAAAATGTCCATCTCATTCTTTATCTGATGACTGGAGAACTCTCCCTTCAGGAGTATTTTAACTGCCACTTCCATGTGTGTGAGGCAAGGATGGGCCAGCTTCACTTGCCATTGGTACCATGGTCGATGAGCTCTTTCATCTGGTATTGTTTGATTATCTCCTCCTTCCAGGATCTGGAGGATTATTCTTTGTATTCGCTGTATTCTTCAATCCTTCTGAAATGATGGCAGGTAGCAAGTCTACCTAAAATTAACTAAATAAAATAATTAAAACCCCAGAAAAAGTAAAACGAAATACCAAAATCCAAATGACAACCCGCCCCCCCCCAGCCAAAAAAAATCATGAATTTAGCTTTGAGTCAATCCAGTGGGTCACCAATCAAGAGTTCCTAGAGATGTTAACATAGGTTGGAGCACATTGGCTTCCTATAAACTCTGCATGACCTCTCAAATGGAGCTATCACAGCCCGGCATTGTGACATCATAGAGGAAATGGACCAATCAGAGTCTGGGCCAGTGAGGTCAGAGAAAAAGTGGACCAATCATAGCTTGCCAGCATTGATACTTTATCCCATAGGTTTCAAAGACTGCTGCTAAGGACTCCATGTGGGCTCTAGGTTGCTCTGTTCATTATTATGCCTTTCCTGAAACTACTAGGAGAGTGGTAAAAGTCCTCTGACTTCTAGAGGACCTCTGAGTCTCATAAATTGCTTCTATGGAGACACTATCCAAAAGCCTTCATTCTTGATGGACACATTATCCAATATCTTGTTCCAGCAATGACATGGCAAAAAGGCCTCCGTTCTTCTCAAGGACAGCTGTCATACAACTTGCTCCTGAGGGGACAAGTTTCAGGCTGGCTTTGAGCCACAATCTTCACAATTCACCTTCCTGAGTAGTTAGGATTATATATCTGAGGCATCGTTAGGTACTTAGCTCATCTCTCAAAGTTGAAGGAAGTATATATATATTTGTTAGAAAGGTTGGCATTAGATATGTCCTTTTTGCACCCTAAATTTGTTGCCTTTGCTATCCAATAGTTAATCTAGTGTCTGATGAGAAATTTGTCATAATATCACTGAAGATCACTTGTGTGTGATGAGTTCTGTTTCTGTGCTTTGGGTGGTTTTCTGTCTTTGACTGTTTAATTAGAATGTGTGTTAGTGTGGACCTGTGTAATTATGTTAATTGACTTCTTTAAGCTGCTAGAATCCTGCATAGAAGGGTTCATGATTTCAATCAAATTTGGGAAGGTTTTGGTCATTATTCCTTCAAATACTATGTATTTCTTTTTTTCTCCCTGTATATATATACGTTGTATATATACATATATACATTATGCATTATACATTATACATACATTACATATTCACATTGTATATTTGAATATCCATATATATACCTATATATTTATATTACCAATACATTTATATACATATATTTTTTCACATAACACTTTTGTGATTGTTTATGGTAGGAAATCTAGATTGATTCCCGCTACTCCATCAGAGTTAGAGTTAGAAGTTTTCCTTTTTATTTCTTGGTGAAAATATGCATTTCTTGGCAAGGATATTGAAACCAGTACAAATCAGAGCTAGCCTAGAGTTCTCTCTCTGTCTCTCTGTCTCTGTGTCTCTCTGTCTCTCTCACTGTCTCTCTCTCTGTCTCTCTGTCTCTCTCTCTCTGATTTGCTGCCTCCGTCAGGTCTCTGTGCACAGGGCCATTGTTTACCAAGTTTTTCTAGTGTGTCCTGGGCTCTTCTAGTTTGTGCACTGTCATGTTCTGCTTTAAAGGCCACCATGCCCGCACCTGGAAGAGTAGCTGCTCCAAATAAGTCTGCAGGATGTGTCTATCTCTTTCTTGAGCCCCCATAGATACTGGGGTGGCCTTAGTAGGTGCCCATATGCTGACTGTGGGCGACTCAAGCACAGCCTCTTTTTTTACCCAAGTCAGAGGTCTGCGTTGGATCCTGGGGGCACTGCCTTGTTGGTGACTGTGCTAGGAGCAAGGCAGAGGGCTGCAGAAGCCTCACTGTGGCCTGACTTCTGGGGCCCAATAGATGCCAAAGTCTTCTCTCGGTTCTTTTCAGAATATGTAGGCAAGTTCAGGAAGCAGAAGCTGAGCTCAGGGGGCCCCTAAACACAGGGTGGGCAATGGAGCTGGAAGAAGCAGGGCTGTCCAGGTTGGCAGGGGACAGGTGATGAGCCTATATTAGTAATCTGCCAGCTTCCAAATGAAAAGTTAGTCTTGCTTGCTACCCAGAAATATCCCCCAGAGAGTCCCATGATGGTGACTGGTAAAATCCCAAAGACCAAAGTAGATATACCAGGAGCACTTGGTGCTCTTGGTGGGCAATTCAATGCTGGCACTGGCAGGGGGAGCTGCAGGTTCCCTAACCCTGCAGGTCCAGGGAAGCCAGAGCCCAAGCAGACACCAGGATTGGCCACTAGACAGGCTGGAAGGTGAAACCTTGTTGGATGGCTTTGCAGTCTTCAACGTGGGCCACCTGAAGGCACAAGAAGCATCCTAGCATCTACTCAAACAGCAGCTTTCCCAACTTGGACATGAGTGTTCAGCTCACCAGAGGATGCTGTGGTCAGTTTGGGTCTGGAAGGAGTGGCAGGCCTGCTGCTGGAGGGAGCAGATACCCCTTTCAAGGCTTCTGGGTGAAGGGGAGCCCCTGGAAATGGGCACATGGGAAGGCTGGTCTGTCTTCCCCAAAGAGAACATTTCCAGCTTGTTTGACTGTTTGCTTGGGTAGGGGGTCATCCCTTGGGATAGTGATATTAGGAGACTTTGTTCATGAGATTATACCCAAATTAATCAAACCCCTGAGGGAGCAAAAGGGTAAGCATTGCTGAACTGCCCGTAGCAGCTGGGGTTGAGGTCTTGACTGCTTCTGTCTTGAATGACCCTGAGGTTTTGTCACCAGAGGACAAGTGACTGGATGCTTGCATGCAGCCCAATAATTTTAGGAAATTTATCAGAGATCCCTACTTGGCTTGCATGTCACTCAGCAGGACTAATACTGGGTGGGGAGTTCGGGCTGTAAAGCTGGCCATCACAGCTTGATCTTTTTGAAGGACTGAGGACACATTCTGGCAGCTGTTGGAAATTTATGAGGTCTGGGTACATTATGTGAGTAGATGTGGTACTCTGAGCTTCAAACCTTGGGTTGTTATGGGGCTGAGCCCTCCCTCCCTACTGTCCTGGTGCTCTCAGGAAGTGGGTTGGTGTCTAACAGGTAGTAAAGGGCAGTGTTTTTACCCTCTGAGACTCACTGTGAATTACTACTGTTGGCAGGGAGGATTGTGTCATGTGGAGGTCTATGTGTTCTTTGAGTAAGGAAATCTATACACCTCAGAGCACATCTTGGCTTTCTCTCTGAACATTTGGTTTCTTTGGAATACTAGTTTCTGAAAGGCCTAAGAGTTCGAAGGCTTCAGAGGCTTTCTTGATTTCCAGGTATGTCCAGGGCTTGTCCTTTTTCATCTTATACAGCTCTACCTTCCTCTCTTCGTCATGGTCTACTGAGCCTTTGGCTCTGGCATAAATGAGAAAAGACAGGCAGGACTGTCTTGTTGCTAAGCAAAAGCAGACAAGGCTGTCTTGTTGCATACTTTCATTTTATTCTCCAGTGTTGTAAATAAAACCATCAGATTGGACTTCAGGTGCTGCCCAGGATCAGTGCTCCATCCCTTTTCCCTACTCTTACCTTACAGCTTTTCCATTTAAATTTATTTTCATTTTCAATTTTTGTATTGGTGATTGAATCTAGGGCTTCAATTAGCTGAGCACTGTGATGTGAACCTATAAACTTTGTTTTTGGGGGAGGATGAGACTGCAAAAATTGTGTCTTCATGTCAACCCAGGCAGAATTCTGTGAGACCTCATCTGAACAGAAGAAGCTGTGCATAGTAGTGTTCACCTCTCATCCCAGCTGTGATGGGAGAGGAAAGTAGGAGGACTGAAATCCAGTTGCACACCTGAGCAGGAAATGAGACCCTGTCTCAAAAACAGAGCAAAAAATATACAGCTGTGGCTCAATATTAGAGTGTGTATCTAGAAAACATGAGGCCCTGAGTTCAAACCTCAGTACCATAAAAAAGAAGAGAACCAGTTATTTCTGAAAAGCTTATTAAAAGCAGTCTTTTTAAAAAAATGTGTTTTGATATTCAGGCTTGAACTCTGGGCATTGACATTTTCCCTTTGCGAAATTTTCACATAAGACTAAACTTCGTTTTTTTGTGATACAGGTCGAAACAGTGTAAAAATAAGTTGTACAAAACACTAAGTTGAAAATGAACTTTACAACTTTGGTGGGGGTGGAGGTTGGAGAGGGTATTTGTGGATGTGAGAGCAAATTAATGGTAGGGGGAAAACAAAGGAGGAAGCAACAATGATCTATAGGAAATGCACTCAGTACCTTGCTCATATAACTGTAACTCCTATGTCAAGCATTTTTACAGTAAAAAACATATTTAAAAAAACTTAACTTATACTATTGAGCCACAGCTCCACTTCTAGCTTTGTGTGTGTGTTGTGTGTGTGTGTGTGTGTGTGTGTGTGTGTGTGTGTGTGTGTGTGTGTGTGTGTGTGTGTGTGCCAGTATTAGACTTGAACTCCAAGATTGGGCACTGTCCTTGAGCTCTTTTGTTCAAGGATAGTATTGTACCGCTTGGCTCACCACTCTCCTACTGGCTTTTTGTGGTGAATGAGATAAAAGTTTTGTGGACTCTTCTTGCCCCAGAAAGGTTTGAACCGAGATTCTCTGCTCTCTAATTCCTAAATGACTAGGGTTATGGGTGTGAATCATCAGTATATGGTAGGAGAAGGGTTCTTAAGCAGAAATAATGTGGATTGCTGGCCTTCTGCAATTTGGTGGCATGCTTTCTTTTTTAGAAAGGAACTCCTTTACTGGGAGGGCAGCAATTACTCTAGAAGCTAGGAAGGCAGAGGAAATGCAATCCCCTATCACCAGAGGCAGGACCTTTGGCATGATGGTTGTAAGAACATCATGTTCTTTATCAGAGTAGATATCTATACTAGCCTGAAGTTAACACTGTTTTCTTCATCAGCTTTGTCTTGGTTGCATTAAATAAGAAAATTACTTGATAACTCTCACCAAAATTTATCAGATAGAGGGGGAAATGAAGCTTTAAAGTGAGGCATTAGACACTACACGACTATACCGGAAGGGGCAAGGAGAAATGAGAGTTAATAAATACTGATTTTTATTTAAATAAAATAGGGAGAAAACATGAATATATGTCAGTACTGGACAAGTGTGCTCAAAGCTTTCTAATAAACTAGCATTAAGGAAGTATTTTTATGATGCAGGACTGCTCATACTACCTGTGTAGTTTCTCTAATCCCTTCACTGTCCTCCCAAGCGAAGACACTGGCCCTCCACCTCAGAGCAGAGGATCTAAGACAATATCTATCTACTACTGGGCAGTGGAAGACCAGTCAAACAGCTGGTGAAGTGGGACAAGATGCTCTGCTCCTGTTTCCATCAAATTCTAGACTTTGCTGTATAGAATTCATAGATCAGGGGGAATGCTTGAGAATACCGCTGGACCTACGTGTGTGTGTGTGTGTGTGTGTGTGTGTGTGTGTGTGTGTGTGTGTGTGTGTGTGTGTGTGTGTGTGTGTGTGTGGTGTGTGTATGATAGTACTCATATGCCAGCATGGGGCTTCTTTTTGGGTCTCACAGGTAGAGTTAACTCCTTCTCCAAGTCTGTTGAAAAGATTTGTCGGTCACTGACTGATATGCAGCAGAGGAGGAAATGATCCCTGAATTCTCCACTGGTAGAACAGATGGATCCTTCTATGTGGTCTGATTTATACTAATGCTAGTGCTAATACTAACCCATGACTGGGAATATCAGCTGGCACTTTTTGTGCATTTTGGCACTAGTTTTTTTTCACATGGGTTAAGCAAAAATTCTCATCAGAATATCGTGACATAGTGTTAAGTATAACATGCTGTATACACACCCCCATATTTGGCAGCAGTCTTCATTATGTAAAGTGTACCATGAACTGTAGAGAAGTTCAATGAATGCTTCTCATGAACAAGATCCTTGGAGCACCTTGGAGCCAGCACCTTGGAGGAGGGACTCACAGGAGCTTGGCTAACAAGTTGGAGACACGTTGATGTAGATCCTGTGCCATTGTTGGCTACCTGCCTGATCTGGAGGGACCAGGGATTTGCTACCCTAGCACTGTCCCCCATGGCCTGGCCTGGCCTGGCCTGGCCCCACCCCAACCCCACCTAATCTTTGGCACAGGAAGAACAGTTTTGTCCTTTTGGCCACACATTCATCTGACACATAAGGTTGCTCCATAGAATTTCCAGAGGACACCAGGAAGATATTTAGAAGATACATTAACTGGGGTCAAAAGGGCAAAGACTTACTGTAGGTCTCACATTCGGTTAATAGTGGGGTTTATTGACTACCTTATCTATCCCCGAGGCAGTGGAGCCTCTGATCTAGGATTCTCACAATGCTCACTTAGAAAAATAATCTAGTAGATTCAAAAACACAGAAACAATTTTAAAAATCTATATGTAATATTATTTTTTATTCTTGAATTACTAAAATGCATGCAGAACCTGTCAATTCAAGAAGCACAAAATGGCAGATGGTGTGAGCTTGGCCCCTGACCCTCTACTGTGGCTCTCTTGCTCCAACCTGGTGTGACCACTGCTACTAGTTAGTTATGAATTCCTGCATCTAAACTAAATGTTCACAAAAGGAGACATTGTCCACAGCTACCAAAGGTCCACCAAACTGCAAGCTTAGAACAAGGCCAAATTTCCTTTCACACTATAGAGATTCAAACTTCTACACTCAGGTTCACAGCCCTGAGCTAAGTCTGTGCTGGAACCACATGACTGAAAGTGATAGCTTATAATTCACCAAGGAAGAAGTCTTCAATAGCTGGAAGTCTGCCCTCTGCCTTTCCCAATAGGTCACAGTATTAGATATAAGAACTAAGCAGTTACACAAGCCTTTCAGAGATTACTAGACATTAGGGTTTTACTTTTGTAATGCCAAGTTTTGCTTCAGATCAAATATTGGGCCTGCACAACAGCAGCAGCTCAAGTGGAAGTGATGTCCAGAACTTGTGTAAATGTCTCAGACCATTTGAATTTTTTTTTACTGAATTGTCTTTTTTCCTACAATCCACACCTGTGGCCTAATGGGGGCTTTCTTACAGCTAGCTGACAGAAGACACAACACTGGATCTAGTTTACACCTAGTTCTGCAGACTTGTTCTGGAATATGGATGGCTGCTGCAGTCTTAGATTTACAAGTCCCCTTTCTCTTCCCCTCTTTTCCCCCACACTCTCTGTCCTTCAGTGAACAATTCAAATGTAATTTGTTGAAAAAGAATCTTGGAAAATTGTCTTAACATTAAACAGTAGTGTCCACCTTTCAAGTCTGCCAATATTGTTAACACAGCTGGAGAATAAGCAAGATAAAAAGTAAATGTACATACAAATGCATACACCGACACCAAAACCTACAACACATAGACACACACATACACAGAGACACACAAAAAAACCACAGGACATATAAGCCTTGTTCTGTTAATAATTTAAACAGACAAAAATATGTGATGCAGTTAGGTAATCCCTAGGGTGGGTGCACATATGTGAGCGTGCATGCGCGTGCGCGCGCGCGCGCACACACACACACACACACACACACACACACACACACACTGCCAATCCTGGAGCTTGAACACAGGACATGTGTGATGTCCCTGAGATTTTGTAATGAAAGCTATCACTTTACTCATTTGTACCACAGCTCTACTTTGGCTTTTTGGTGGCCAATTGGAGATAAGAAACACATGGACTTTTCTGTCCAAGTTGACTTCAAACCACAATACTCACATGTCAGCCTCCAGACTGGTTGAACAATTTATATTCTTACTAACAGTGATAGAATTCCCTTTTGGCCACATCCATGACATCATTTAAAAAAATTTATTAGCCTTCCTTACTGGGGTGAGGTGGAATTACAGTATTGTTTTGGTTTGCTTTACCTTTATGTTCAGATTTTTTGAACATTTCTGCATGTATTTTTGGCCTTTCTTACTTCTTCTGAGAAGTTTTATTTTAGGTCATTACTCCATTTAGTAATTGGGGTGTTATTTGAGGGTTTCTTTGGAGCCAATTTTTTGTGCTCTTTGTATATTTTTTCTATTAGGCCCTCGTCTGATGCAAGCTCATAAAATTCTTCACCCATTCCATGGGTTTTCTATTTAGCTTGTTATGTCCTTTACCAGGTAGACAAGTTTAAGTTTCATGCAATCCTATTTATCTAGTCTTTCTTTGATTTGTCGTAATTCTGGATCTTTACTTAGAAAGTTTGGACCTGTGTTCTAGGAGCCATGGTGTTTTGCCTGCCACTTCTTGTAATCATTTCATGGTGTCTGGCCTTATATTGATGGCTTGGGATATGTGGACAGCATTAATTTGATCTGCCTACTCTTCCTTGGTTCAAAGAGACTGCAAAGTGGTACCCTTTCTTAGTAAGTTGAGGTGGTTCCTGGTGGTTTGGAAGGAGGATGGCTTCCCAGAAGCGTGAATATGGAAATCATAAGTGGTAAGCTAAGGCATTATTATTTTAATTACATATTTATTTGTAAGTACATAGAATCCTGATCAATGACACTTTTCTCATTATCTCCCCCATCCCTGAAACTCAATTTCTTCCCCTCAATTTTCCCGGTTTCATTGGATGTGCATTGACAAATATGACTTTTTTCACCTACTCCTACTTTTGAATTTTCAGTTTCTTCATATTCATTTTCTTGTACTGTTAGTTTTTTCCAAAGAATTACACAATTTAAAGTCTTTCTTACATATACTGTACTTTGTGCAATATGTTTATGTATATACGCACAAAACCTTGTATGTGTTTACTTGTATATTTAAAAAGTAGACCTATCTTCCACATGTGAGAGAAAACATGCATCCGGATTTCACAAAAATTTTTCCAGGTCTATTCACTACTTTACAAATGATGTAAAAATCTAATTGAAGAGCAAAAGTCCTCTGTGTATATATACCAAATTTTCTTAATCTATTCATTTGTTGAAGGCATTTGTGCTATATCTATACCTTGACAATGAACTGTTATATGGGTGGCCTTCCTTTACCCTGATTTGTAGTCTTTTGGGTAAATGCCCAACACTGGTAGTTTTAGACCACAAGGTAGTCCTAGTTTGTTTGTTTTTTTAGTGTGGTTCAACAAGTTCACATTCCCACCAGCCCTGTTTGATGTTCCTTTGCCTGCACATCTGTGACAGCATCTATTGTATTTTTCTTGTGTGTATTGTTGGTAATGATCATTCTAAATTGAGATGGAATCTCAAGTGTTTTGATTTGCATTTCCTTTATGGCCAGAGAGTTTAAAGATTTCTTTATATGATTACTGGCCAATTTTATGTTTTCTGAGAAGTCTCTACTTATCTTGTTTGCCCATTTGTTAATTGGGTTGTTAATTCTTTGCTAGTATAATTTATTGAGCTCTTTGTATATCCTGATGTATAGCTAGTAAAGATCTCTCCTTCTTTGGGCTTTTATTAGCTTGCTAATGGTGTCCTTTACCATGCAGAAACTTCTTAGTTTGGCACAATCCCATTTGTTAGTTCTCTCTTTGAGTCCAGGCATTATTGATAGGGAACTCTATATTCCTGTTCAGCAGGAGCCTAGGATAGCAAGGCTTATACTCTTGGAACACTCCTTTTTATATTTCGATCCTAGTGATGGACAGGTATGGTTGCCCTCATTTTACTGGGAGCAAGTTCAAAACCTAACATTTCCCTGATTCATTAAGCCACATATCTAGTCAAATGACAGTATAGAAAATAGATTATTGTATAGTCTCAAGATAGGTTATCCTACTGGCCTTCTTTTTTCACATTTCTTCCTTACCTCTGTACGTCTGGTGTACAATATGATGGTTACTGACCACATGGAGTTCCTAAGCACTGTAACTTGCAGTTTGTTGTATTGGTTTTGCTGTAAAGACAATGAGAACCATGGAGTTGGAACACTACATAAAAAGCAATTGGAGGAGCTACTTTTATGTTTGCTTTTACAGTCCTGGGGCTTAAACTCAGGGCTTAGACACTGTACCTGGGGGTCTTTTGCTCAAGGCTAACCAGCACTCTACCACTTAAGCCACAGCATTACTTCCAGTTTTCTGTTTAAGTGGCACTGAGGAATCAAACTCAGGCCTTCATAAATGTTAGGCAAGCACACTACCTCTAAGCCACATTCCAATCCCTTGGGTTATCTTTTAAATGCCAATTTTATCATGAGTTTCCTACTGTCTTGCTCATTCTGGCTTTGTACTGTGATCCTCAGATCTCAGCTTTGTCTAGTCTAAAAGTAGATGCAATAATCCTAGGATGCTGATTGACCTTAATTAATAGTTTATTAAGCATGAAAAGAATAATATTTCAATGGCGATATAATCAATACCGAAGAGTTGGTAGGGAGGTAGTAGATGTCATTCAATCATAGACATTTCTGGCACTTTTTACCAACATATATTTATTTGTATACCACCATCTGCCTATCTCAGCACATAGGAACCAACTGACAGCTTCATTGGCTAGAGGCTGCTGTGCTCACACTCACCCATTCATGAATTGGGCCTTCTAGGCCCTGAGTTCAGATCCCAGCACTGCCAAAAATTTAATCTTGGATTAAGAGACCGAGTGTGACACATGATTTCCTTTTGTGGGAGAGTCCTGGGTGTCAGGCATGATGGAGAACACATCTACAAATCTAGTTGCTATGTGACAGGATGTAAACAAAGTAATAAATGGTATAGGTGCCATCAAGTCAATAAAATAAACAATTTATAAATGAATAAAACAAGAAATAAAATGAATAACCACACCAAACACGATATGGACTGAACATCTGTATGGAAGTATAAATCGTACCACACCAAACATGATATGTACTGAATATCAGTATGGAAGTATAAATCCTACCTTTAAAATGTATATAAGAAGTAGGTTTTCCACGCCTGAGGCTTGAATTCAGCCCCTCTATGAGTAGGCAATGGCGGGAAATCCTGAGAAATTGTTTCTGGACCAGAAAGAGTCATGGAATGCGATGGAGCTCATCCTTGAATGAGTATTTCATGCAGGATGTGAGTAGAAAATGATAGGCAGAACTCATGTGGTATTGATTATTTGTAAAGAAGTGTCGATTAAGCGTGACAATAATCATCACATTCACGAAATGGAAGCATCTGGAAAGATCCAAGAATCAGTAGACACATGGTAGATTTTCCATCAGAGGTCACCGTCTCCCCTGCTCGATACAAATATGTACTTATTTGCATACTACCTTCAGCTTATGAATCGATGACGGCTGTGTGCTGACCCCTCACCCCCACACCTGGGGGCTCCATCTCAGGTCCTGGGAATGGCTTTGCTCCTTAGTGATTCACAGGCTGGTGTGCTCACATGGACCCATTTGCCAATTGGGCCTGCTAAGCCTCAAGTTCATATCCCAGCACTGCCAAAAGATTCATCCTGATGTCAGAAGCCAATTGTTGCACCTGTTTTCCTTTCCTGTGCAAGTCCTGGTTCTCAGCTGGGATGGAGAATGCATGGGACACCCTGTGGCCATGAGAATAGATTGTCATCCATGTCAGCCCAGTTATATCTGTCATCATATACTCAAGAAAATATGCAATACATCAATGAATAGCCTTCAAAATAGAATAACTACATGAAATGCACAATGCAGTGTCGCTACCACCTCCACCAGCAAGGAAGACGCGACACCGGACTCTTCTCTCTGCAGTTTATTCAGAACCTTTGAGTAATCTTCTGACCCCAACCCCGGGGAGAATTCCCCACAGCCTTAAGTACCCGCTGGGTAGCCAACCCTGATACGCCACGTGGGAACCACCAATAGGTTCAGGTGCGCAGAAGCAATCCAGATTCTTTGCCTTAGCCATATAAGGAGTTGTTTACCACGAGAGCACTCGCCATCGGGAAGGCGGAGGGCGGAAGCCGGCGCCATCTTCCAGGTGCGGCCTCTGGCAGCTCTCTACAGTTCCCCCTTTTTTGTTTAAAGAACACAGATGAGAACAGAGGTCTGAGCCCTGTTGTGCAATGCAAGGACTGCATACAAGCCTTCTCCCAGAGGGTACCTTCTCTAGGGATGACTCAGCCTGTCCATTGATTCGTTTTTCACAAGGACGGGAAAAGGCGAATCGAACCCGTGTGCAATCAAACATGCTCTCCTCGAGGGCAAAACTCATGCCTCTCGACTGCAGTACTTTGACTTTGCAATCTGTGTTCATTGTTTTAGGGTGGCAAGCCACGCTTGGAGGGACTGACCTGCTCCAATGACTGTAAAGGCTTGGGTAATCATGGCTGCACTGCGATGCTGAGAACCTCTAATTTGGCAAATGCACCACAGACATACCAAGGAGGCTAACACCAGAAGGCCTGTCAGGGCTCCTAAACCCGCCCATTCCTTAAGATGATTCATAGCAGTGGAGATCCATGAACATAACCCTTCCGCCAATCCGGCATCCACTCAGGTCGAGTTCACCATGACGATGGCAACCCTGAGCTGTTCCATCAGGCTGTCGAACTCTCCAGTTCAATTACCTAAAAGATAACTAGACAACTGTTTAGACAAATTTGCAGCGTTTTTTAAATAGGTTTTTTCCTGGGCCTGAACTCTGGGCCTGGGCGCTGTCCCTCAGCTCTTCAGCTCAAGGCCAGCGCTCTACCACTTGAGCTACAGCGCCACTTCCGGCTTTTTTCTCTTCTTTTTGCTTATATGGTACTGGGGAATCGAACCCAGGGCCTCATGAATGCAGAGGAAGTGCTCTACCACTGAGCCACCTTCCCAGCCCCTCTCCTTAAGATGATTGGGTCATAGCATTAGGAGCATCCTCAGGCACAGGCACCCAACGAGGCATGCGGGTAACTAAAGCATATTTAAACTTTGAGGCATTCCAGCATTGGTTTACTGCACGAGGTAAGTTCTTCCATACTCACAATGAACAAAAATGGGGGATACACGCACACAGAGGTAGGCCTGTGAGTAATAGAAGATTTAGGTTTAACACTTTGGCCGCCGCAACCCGTAGCAGTTGCCACAACACCAGTCACGGTACCAGAACCCGAAGAGGCTGTAATCAAGGAAACAGTTATGCATCATGTCTTACGGGCATCGGTCTCGGGAACACAGACAGGGTTCCCCATCTCGGTACTGGTCTTCCCGGTTGCACCATCGCAAGGATGAGCAGGAGGACCATCACCCCCCGCATCTCGTGCCTCTTCACACTGGGCTTTTCTAGTGAGGCATTCAGGCACCCACACCGGATCTTGTTGGTCCTGAGGAAAAACACAAACAGAGCCTCGTGCCCATGTCAGTACGGGATCGGGCCCACGCCAGAGCCCTGTCAAGACATCCTTCCATTTTACCATACCTTTTGCTGGGCCATAAGGTTCATTATGTCTATCTGCTGCGGATTGACTCTGAGCATCCAAATTTAAAAAATTAATAGTAAATAAAGCAAGAGAAAGTCTTTCCTTTGGGGTACGGCCATGGCCAATTCCCCCCTTTTGTTTTTGTAGGCACTCTTTTATCGTGCGGTGAGCACGTTCCACAATGCCTTGGCCTTGGGGATTGTAGGGCAAACCATGTATAAGTTGCACCTCCATTTGATGACAAAAGGAGGCAAACTGTTGTCCTGTGTACGCAGGTCCATTGTCAGTCTTAAGTTGATAAGGTTTTCCCCAGGCTGCCCAGGCCTCCAAACAATGGGCAATAACATTGCGTGCCTTTTCTCCACCTGAACAGGTGTCCACAGACACATGTATATATTTTTGGTGTCCAAACTCAGAGATGTGAGTCACATCCATCTGCCAAACTTTTAGCGGGAGCAAACCCCGGGGATTAACCCCAACACTAGGCGGATGCTGATAAATTACACATCGAGGACAGTCTAATATCACCTGTCTCGCATCGGCTCAAGAAATTTGAAATTTTTGTTGTAGTGCTTTTGCATTAACATGAAATGTTTTATGAAAGGTTTTGGCTCTGTCTAAGACAGAGCTAATAAATACCCATTCTTGTCTGGTCCATTGATCCACTACATCATTTCCTTTGCCCAGGGGTCCTGGCAGGCCCGTATGAGCCCGAATATGCAAGGGATAAAAGCATGATTTTCTCTGCCAAATCAACTGTTGTAATTGTTGAAACAATGGACCAACCGGACTGGAACTCTTAATAGGTCCGGCAACCTCTAAAACCTTGAGAGCATTAATAACATAAGCAGAATCAGATATTAAATTAAAAGAAAACAGGCATGCTTCAAAAACTTTTATAACAATTTTCAACTCTACCATCTGAGGAGCACCGGGCTGAAACTGGTGTTGTACCGGTCGTTGTGCCTCAACCATGTATACACCACATCCCGTTTTTGAGCCATCAGTAAATACATTAGGGGCACTTACAATAGGTTGAGAAGTCGTTACCTTAGGAAAGATAATTGGGTGTTCCTTGAAAAACCCCAAAAGGGGATGTTTTGGAAAGTGGTTGTCTATTTGTCCAGTAAAGCTACATTGTAAAATAGCCCAATCATCTATAGTAGCACACAAAGTTTGAACTTGATGGCTGGTGTAAGGAACTATAATGGTAGACGGGGCAATTCCAAAATACTGTAAGCATTGTTGAATTCCAGAGAGTGCAACACCAGCCACAGCAGTAGGGTAATATTCAATGGACTTGGCCAGTGATATTTTCGGGTGAATCCAAAACAACGGGCCTTCTTGCCACAACAACCCAGTAGGTTGAGACAAGGTAGGGAGTATACACAGGGTAATACTCTTGTCTTCCTGTATTCTCTGTAAGCAGGCATTTTGTAATCTCTCTTCTATCTTATGTAAAGTCTCTCTTGCCTCTGGTTAACTGTCTAGGAGAATCCAAAGCAGAGTCTCCTTGTAATATAGCATAAAGGGGTCTCAACTCATAATTTGGTAGCTTTAAATAGCTTCTACCCAATTAATATCTCCTAACAATTTTTGAAAATCATTTAAGGTTTTTAGATTATCTTTTCTCAACTCTACCTTTTGTGAAGTAACGCAATTTTTACATATTTTCGCTCCTAAGTAATCTATAACCTGGTCCTGCTGTACCTTTTCAGGAGCTATAAACAGTCCTCTGTACTTTAGCATCTCAATCAAATCCACATATGCCTTTTCCAGCATATGTTTACTCTTTGCTGTTAGTAAAATATCATCCATATAATGAATGCATCTTAATTTGGGATATTTTTGTCTAAGAGGGGCAAGAGTTTCATCCACATAAAGTTGGCACATAGTAGGACTATTGGCCATCCCCTGAGGCAAAACTACCCACTCATATCTTTTATCTGGCTCCTCATGATTGCAGGAGGGAATAGTAAAAGCAAACCTCACACTGTCTTGATCATGTAGGGGAATGGAAAAAAAACAATCCTTTATATCAATCACAATAATGGGCCAAAAGGCCGGCAGGGAAGAAAGCAAAGGTAGGCCTCGTTGTATGGGGCCCATAATTTGCATCTGGTTATTGATGGCTCATAAATCGTGTAACAAACGCCATTTTTCAGACTTCTTTTTAATAACAAAAATGGGTGTATTCCACGGGGATACTGATGGTTTAATGTGTCCTTGGGTTAACTGTTCCTGTACTAATGTCCTGGCAGCAGTTAATTTTTCAGAGGAAAGTGGCCACTGAGGCACCCACACCGGCTCCTCCGTTTTCCAGGATATGGGGATCCCTCCCCCAGTGGCCCCTAGGAAAAACCCAAGCCCTGCCTGTGGTTTCTCTGGTACACTTTAATAGGCTCCTTGTTCCCTCGTAGAAATTTACCTAGTCCAAAACTGGGGTGATAACCCATACGCACCATCATGTCCTGTGATGCAGGGGAATAGTCATTACTTAATTTAAATCCCATTTCTTTCATAAGATCTCTGCCCCATAAGGAAACCGGGAGCTCTAACACATAAGGCTGTATTATACCGGAATGTCCTTCTTCATCACTCCAGTGCAGCTGTCTCGCACTCGTGTCAGGGGCCTTAGCATATCCCAGACCTTGTAAGGTTTGGGAGGACGCTTGTACAGGCCATCCTGATGGCCAATCATTTCTGGCAATAATGCTCCTGTCTGCCCCAGTATCCAAAAGGCCCAAAATTTTCTTATTATCAACATTGAGTTCAAGAACTGGTCTTTGGTCCAAATCAAGAGACAGGAATGTTAAGTCTGTTCCCGTGGATCCAAAACCCCCTTTTCCTCTTAGCTTGGGCTGAGCCGCAAAATGGTCATGTAAACTGGGTAAAATCAAAAGCTGAGCAATTCTATCTCCTGGGGAGATGGCTAAAATTCCTTTAGGAGATTCAACCATAATCTTTACAATTCCAGTATAGTCTGGGTCAATCACACCAGGATGCACCTTAAGGCCCCGCAGAATTGTGGATGACCTCCCTATCAACAATCCCACCGTGCCAGGCTCAAGGGGGCCTTGGAAGTCTGTGTCAACTAACTGGACCCCCATTTGGGGAGTTAATACGAGTCTGGTGGTGGCACGGAGGTCCAGTCCTGCTGAGCCCGCAGTGGCTCTCCGCGGTCCTTGGGGTGGCAGAGGGTCGGCCACTGTTCTGGGTAGTAGCTCCTGTCCTGGTTCTTGACTGCCCCATATATTTGCGGGCCCTGAGGGCGGGGGCCCTGCTGCCCGTTTTTTGAATGGGCCTGCGTTAAGGTTCGACCGTTGATGTCTTTCACAGATCGGCATTCAACTGCCCAGTGCTTCCCCCTTTTACATCTAGGGCAGGCTGCTTAGGCTGTTGTCCCTTTCCTGTTTCTATCACACTTCCTCTTTCAGGGCAATTACGCTTTATGTGTCCCATCTTGCCGCATCTAAAGAACGCACCTGAGCCTCCCCCTTTCTTCTGGGTTAATTGCACCACAGCAGCAGCTAATCCAGCATTAGTTAGTGGTCTGCCCAGCTCTGCAAACTTTCATCCATGCTTCTAGTCCCCTATTCTTATATGGGGTTATGGCGGCTCTGCATTCCTTAGTGCACTGCTCATAAACAAGCTGTTTAATTAATGGCATGGCTGCATCTGGGTCACCAAAAATTCTGCCAGCGGCCTCGACCATACGGGCAACAAAGTCCGAAAATGGCTCCATAGAGCCCTGCAGGATTTTGGTGAGATTGCCACTCACCTCGCCTTTATTTGGTAAGGCCTTCCATGCCTTTATGCCAATTTTATTGATTTGTTCATAAACTTGAACCGGGTAGCCTATCTGCTGATTGGCGAATCTCCCCTGTCCAAGCAGCATATCTCTGTCCCAAGCTGGGTTTCCCCCAGCCTGATTGGCCGCAGCCTCTTCACTAGCAAATTCAATCAAAAAGGCCTTCCAATCTAAATACTGACCTGGGCTCAAACAAGCTCATGCGAGCCCACTCCAATCACCGGGTGTCATGCAATGTCTGTTTAGGGCCTCCACCTGGGCTACAGTAAAGGAAGCTGTGATTCCGTATGTCCGCACAGACTCAGCTAAAGATTTATAACCTTAAAATCTAAGGGTTCATGATACCGCTGTCCCTGTGGATCCTGAAATATTGGACAGGGTAGATGTAACTCGGTTCTGACCGCTTTCCACACGCCTGGGCTGAAAGAATAGCCGGGGCTACCACTTCCGGGGTCCTCCGCATAGAGTGGAGGGGCCAAAGGTGTGGGGTGGTGCACAGAGGGCGTGCATTCGTCTTTATCTGGGTCTTCTCTCTCCTTCCCTTTCCTCCTCTTTCTTATCTTTGTTTTTTCTATTTGTTCTATGAGTGATTGTAGTTCCTCTGAGTCTGTAGACTCAGAGGTCTCTAGTTCGGCAAAATCAGGGTATAACCCCCCCCCCCCGCTCTCCTCCTTTTCGCTGTCTGCCCTTTCTGATCTTTCTTCCTGCAGCATTTCTAGGGCGGCCTGACCATTCTCTACCACCTCACTGCAACGCTAGTCCTCGAGACAGCCTCTTATCAGTTTCCATATTGGTCTCACTCCGCTCTTAAGCGTTCCTTCTTCAGAGGCAAAATCTAGGTCCCTCCCTAGTTTCTCCCAAGAGGCCACCATGAGGCTTCCGGAGACAGCGAACCACGGGGCAACGATGTCACATTCATTCAAAAATCTCTCTAAAGTATTCTTTTTTATTTTTAACTTTTGTGAGTGCAGTAGCTCATTGAGAGCCAAAAGAATTGGGTGCGAAGAAGAAGCGCCCATGTTTTAAACATTTAAAGCTGGTAAACAAACTTTTACTTTCACTTTTGGCTACTGTATTGACTAGCCCCGGGTTCTCGCTCTTTCCCTATCTTACAGAGAAGAGCAAAAATCCCCCCACTCTTGTCGCGGATTCCCCTTTTACCTGGGAACTTACCAGTGCACCACCCTGACCGCAGAGAGTTCTGAGTCCTCGTTGGGGTTATGGCTGAGTCCCCGTAGGGGCCACCACGTGTCGCTACCGCCTCGACCAGCAAGGAAGACGCGACACCGGACTCTTCTCTCTGCAGTTTATTCAGAACCTTTGAGTAATCTTCTGACCCCAACCCCGGGGAGAATTCCCCACAGCCTTAAGTACCCGCTGGGTAGCCAACCCTGATACGCCACGTGGGAACCACCAATAGGTTCAGGTGCGCGGAAGCAAGCCAGATTCTTTGCCTTAGCCATATAAGGAGTTGTTTACCACGAGAGCACTCGCCATCGGGAAGGCGGAGGGCGGAAGCCGGCACCATCTTCCAGGTGCGGCCTCTAGCAGCTCTCTACAATGCAGTCCACACACGGATGTGAAAAGGCATCCCATGTTTCAATGATGCATTGAGGACTATTGTGGCCACCCTGGGGATCAATCTCTGTTCCTCGGAATGGCCCAGCTCCTTAGTGGCTCACAGGCTGATGTACTCACGTGGACCCATTGGGCAGTTGGGGCTCCTAAGTCCTGAGTTCTTATTCCAACACTGCCAAAAATTCACCCTGATGTGAGAAGCCAGTAGTTGCACCTGTTTTACTGTGCTGTGCAAGCCTAGGTCTCAGCTAGGATGACGAATGCATAGGCAACTCTAAACTCAGGGGAATAGGCTATCATCTAGGTCACCACAGTTATATCTGTCATCCTATACTCAACAAAATACACAATACATTAATGAATAAGACACAAAATAAAGAGAATGACTATACTTTACTCAAGTTGCTGCCCACCCATGTATGGAAATACAGATCCTCTGTTTAAAATTTGAATTTATGACTATATTGGCCCCCACCAGGGCTTGATCTCAGGTCCTGGGAACAGCCTAGCTCCTTAGTGGCTCACAGGCTGGTGCGTTCACCATGACCCATTCAACAATTGGGCCTGCTAGGCCTTGAGTTCAAATCCCAGCACTGCCAAAAGAATCACCTTGATGTGAGAAGCCAATCGACCCACCTGTTTTACTGTCCTGTGAAAGTCCTGGGTCTCAGCAACGATGGAGAATGCTATAAAGGCAACTCTATAGCCATGGAAATAGGTTGTCATCCATGCCAGTACAGTTATATTGGTCACCATGCTCAATAAAATACACAATATATCCATGAATAAGACACCAAATAAAAAGAATAACTCCACTGAATGCAAGATGCATACCATATCTGTAGGTAAAGAGTGATCCTATGTTTAAAAAAGGTGGGCTTGTTATTTTGTCCAGTGCTAAGGATTCAAATTAGGCCCTGGACCAGGCCTGACATTGTAGTCTTCAAAGATGGTGAGCTTCCTCTTCCCTCACAGTAAAACAGAGCTACCCAGACCTCAGTTCAAATCCCAGCACTGACAAACGTTTCATTCTGTTGTCAGAAGCCAGTCGTTGCACATGTTTTCCTGTCCTGTGAAGGTCCAGGGTCTCAACTAGGATGGAGAATGCATAGGCAACCCTATATCCATGGGAACAGATTTTCATCCATGTCAGCAGTTGTACCTGTCACCATACTCTGTAAAACACAAAATACCTCCATGAATTAAACACAAAATAAGGAGAAGTGCACCGAATGCAAGATGCTGTGCACACATGTGTGTAAATATAAATCCTATGTTTAAATAATGAATTTATGACTATCATGGCCCACCCTGGGGACCAATGTCAGATCCTGCGAATGGCCTAACTGCTTAGTTGCTCACAGGCTGGTGTGTTCACCTTGAACTGTTTGCCAATTGCTATTGCTATGCCCTGAGTTCAGATCCCAGCACTACCAACAATTGGATCATGCAGTAAGATGCCGAATGTGAAACTTTTTTCCCTTTTCTCTGGGAGTCCTGGGTGTCAGGCATGACAGAGAACACGTCTACAAATCTAGATGCCATGTGATAGGATGTCATCAATGTAATAAATGGAATGGGTGTCATAATAGTAAAAATCAATGGTAAATAAATGAATAAAACAAATACAAGGAACAACCACACCAAACGTGTATGGACTGAACATCCATAGGTAAGTACAAATACAGTCTTTACAATGTATATAAATAGTATGTTTTCCAGGGCAGGGGCTTGAATTCAAGTCTAGAGTTCAGGCCTGACTTTCTTATCTTCAAGTATTGGGAGCTTCCCCTTCTTCCACAATGCTGTAAATTTACCCAGAACCTGAGTTCAAATCCAAAGCCTGACAGAATAAATGAGGTGAATTTGCTCTGCAGGGGGCTTCAACTCAGGTTGTGACAACTCTGCCTCAGCTTTGATCATCCTATGCTGGAGTGTAGCCACTGGACCCACAGTTGATCCTGGGATCCTAGACCCCCAGGCCTTGTGTGAAAAAAAAATGCACAGAAAATATGCGGCAAGATGGTCTTTTTACATTTTCTTCCTTTGCACGGTGACCCTCCTGGGTCTGAATGACACTGCTGCAAAGGGTACTTCACCTTGCATTGCTGAAGATTGGTGGACTATTGGGGAAGCCATAGGCTCACGCAGCAATGTAGGCCCTGATTTCGAAACCCCGTCCTGAAACCAACCAGTGGCAGGAGATACTGAGACTCGTTCCCATCCATAGGAATAACAATGGAATGCTATCAATGTCACCGTTGAATGAGTTGATCGTGAATGATGCGCAGGAGACTGAGCATGATTTCAGGAGACTGATTTTATTTAGTATTTATGAAGCCTTAAAAGAATAGTATTACTTACAGGAATGTGATAATTTCAGGACACTGATTGATTTACTTATTAGTTTGTTAAGGATGAAAACAATCACATTAATTACATGGAGGCATAATAAATACCTAAGAATTGGTAGGAATGTAGTCTATGTAACAGTATAATAGATAGACATCTCTCGCACTGTATAAAGATATATATTTATTAGCATACTACCATCTGCGTGTCAATCTGTTCTTGTTTTGTCAACACCTGGGGCTCGATCTCAGGTGCTGGGAACTGTGTGTCAGCTCATTTTGCCCCAGAATGGCATGCAGACACTCACCCATCCCTGAACTTGGCCTTGCAGGCTGTGAATTCAGATGCCAGCACTCCCAAAAATGAATTGTGGAGTAAGAAGCTGATGGTGACACAGGTTTTCCTTTTCTGTGAAAGTCCTGGGTGTCAGGTATGAAGTGAAAAACATATGCAGACCTATATCCTATGTAATCAATGTAATCACTCTTCTATGTCTCATAATAGGCAATAAAATAAACAGTCAAGACATGAATAAAACAAAAAGTAAGGTGAATAACTACACGGAACGCAATATGTAGTCAACATATGTATATAAAGATAAATCATATATTTAAGATATACACAAATTTCAGGCCTAAGGAACAGACTTGAATTTCTTGACTTCAAGGAGGCAAGTTTCCCCCTTCCACACTGTGCAACAGTGTTACCCAGACCATGAGTTCAAATCCCAGGCCTGGCAGAAAAAATGGCACCTTTATGCTATGTGACGCCCAGTTCTTAGGTATTCCATTATGCCTCCATTTAATGAATGTAATAGTTTAAATGCATCATAAAGTATTAATTAAAATTGATCAGTGTTCTATAATATAATTGTGTGTAATTTTACCCTAGAATCATTCAAGAACTGCCCATTTAATCATGACATACATCACATTCCATTGGTAATCATATGAATAGGAATGAGTTTCTTAGGATCTCCTGCCATTTGGAAGTTGGATTCAAACTGTGGGCTACAGCTCCCACCTCTTCAACCCGACGGTAGGGAACTCAACGGTCTGTCCAAGAACATCAGAAAGACCAATGATTGCTCCAGTGGCTCTCAGCAGTCCTCCTTGATACTTACAAGGCTGTGATAGGAGGATCATGGTCAAAGTCATCCTGGGCAGCAACGTCGTTGAGACCCCTGTCCAATTACAAGTGCCAACAAAGCCAGAAGTAGAGCCGTATGGCTCCAATGGTAGAGGGCTAGCCTTGAGCAAAAGCAGCTCATGGACTGTGTCCAGATCCTGAGTTCAAGGACCGGGACTGGCAACATACAGACATACACAACAATCTGTGCAGCCATCTGGCTAAAGCAGATCATCCTCTTTTCCCCAACTGTATTGGACAGAGTTTCCTGGGAAAGGAGTTGCTGTTATCTTGACTCCATCCATTTGCCTGCATCACAGGATTCTGGCCACACCCCTATTCCGGAATGGTTCTTTTTGACCAACGGGATACAAGAATGGTGGGCACGCCCACATTCCATGTTGCCTGGTAGCACCTGGATACTCTCTGTTGGTTGACACCACTAGCAACAGTTGAAGAAGGTAGAGGTGGCTGAGTGGTGATCAAGAGACTCGAGGCCTAGGAGGAGAGGCCTTGCTCAGCCCCACCACATGCTTGGCCGGGCCCCAGCCCCCTCCCCTCTTTCCCTCTGGAGCAGCGTTTCAAACCTGGTGCTGCTGGCTCGGACATGAGGTGCCTCTTGGAGTCCTCAGGTAATGGTGCATCACCACCCGGTTTGCAGCCCTGACCTGGTCCTGACCCCCCTCTTCTCTGCTCCAGGCCTGAGTGTCCACCAAGGCTCTGCCAGCATTGCTCGCCCCACCTGGGGCAGCCACCAACAGCTTCTCCTAGCAGCACATGTGAGTGGCTGCCTCACAGGACCTCACCCTGCGACCCCATTCCCCCCCCCACAGACCTAGACCTGCGCCTCCCCCATGCCCAACAGTCCAGCCAGGACTCTGCCACAAATGCACCCCAGGGGTGAAGGTGTGTGTTGGCCCGACGATCCCACCCCCATCGCTAGTGGCCAGTGTCCCAGGAAACAGGGAGATACAGGGTTGAATGAGGAGTGGGCACTACAGAGCTCCTGGCCTGGAGCTGTGGGAGCCACACAGCAGCACATCTGCACCCTTTCTCTCCCCGGTGGGAACCTGGTGTCTTTAGTCTGAGTTGGGGAGAAGCATGTCCACACCTGCCTTCTGGAGTCTTTTCCTATTTTCTGGGGGTGGGGGTGTTGAATGCAGAAGATAGGCCCCGCTTGCTGTGTGAGCCCTTGTCTTCTGGGCTCAGTCACCCTTTCACCAGAAGAGGGTCTCAGAAAAGCCCGGTAGGGAGGTGAGGTTGCTGGGGGGTCATAGCAAAAGGTGAATATCTGGGAGCAGTACCCTCCCCCCACACATACACCCAGCCTGTCCTCCCCTCCTCCAGCTGGCAACAGTTCTTATGGAGTGATCACATTTCCCAGCTCTGCCATCTTCTGCTGGTACTCCTGGTCCATCTGGTCTCCAACAAACTCAGGAGAGGCACTGCTCTTAGTCTGTGTATATGTGTGTGTGTGCGTGTGTGTGTGTGTGTGTGTGTGTGTGTGTGTGTGTGTTTGTGTGTGTGTGACAGAGAGAAAGAAAAAACAGAGACACAGAGACAGAGACAGAGAGAGAAGGAGAGACAGAGAGACAGAGAGACACAGAGAGAAAGACACAGAGAAAGACAGAGAGAGATCATCTTTCTCCTTGTATAGACTGACTGTGCTCAGGTGAGTGATCAGTTGGTAAATTGCAGGTGCTGCATGGACGAGTCTTCTGTCACCGGTCTGGATGGATGTGTGTGTGTGTGTGTGTGTGTGTGTGTGTGTGTGTGTATGTGTGTAGAAGTGGGGTGTAACAAGGAGGCTGGATGCTTTGTTAACTTCTACCTGCTATTTTTGGGGAGTGCATGGGCTTTGAAGGTGAGTTCTGGGTGCCTGGAAGGGTGAGACGCTTGAAGGGGACTCAGCACTATTTAATTACAAGAACAAGGGATCTCTGTGGCCTGGAGCTGTGTACTCCCTTGGGCCTGGTTGGTGGCTTGCCAGGGGGACAAAGATCATGGCCAGTACTTAGTGAGGATATGAGCCCTGCTAGTATGTAGAGCAACAGCGTAGGTCAGACTCTAGGTCTTCTCATCAGGATGTCTGATGGGAGAGGCCAACCCTATTTTAAGTCTTCAGCTGTGATCTTCAGATCTAAGCCTCCTGATTAGTAGGATTATAGGCATGAGCTCTGGCACTGGGCCTCTGGTTCTTTCTGGTATATTAGAGTTTGACCTCAAGGCCTTAGGCTTGCCAGTCATGTCTTCTACCATGAAAGCCAAGCTTTTCTGTCTTGGGCATTTCCGAGATGGAGACTTAATATGTGCTCAGGCTGGGCTGGATGGAGGTCCTCCTATCTGTGGCAGGCATGTGCCACCAGGCCTGGTCCCCTGTAGTTGGGATGGTAGACATGTGGAGCCATGCTTAGTCATTGATTTATATGGATTGTCCCTAACTCAGTCCATGGCAGCCAATTCATGACCACAGGTGAAGCTCTGGGTTGGGCCTCGAACATAGGCCCTCAATCTCCTCATGGGACAGTTGTCAGGAAACAATGGATTAATACAGAGGGCTCTCTGGAGAGGGCCAGGCACAGAGGGAGCTGCTGTCAGATACGGTTCTCAGGAATTCTGTGAGCATATGACAGAAAGTTACCTGGAAAGGGCTATGATGGGGTCTGTTATTTATCGTGCAACAGGTGTGGGATTATGAAACAAAACATGGCTGTCTTTCTTCATTACCCTACCCACCTGAGGAAGGGGATCCTTTACTGTATTCAATTTTGCCCCTGGGGAAAACGAGGCATGGAGAATACGGGTGACCTACTCATGACATCCTGCTAACAGGAAGCTCAGCCTAACTTCTCTGCCATGCTCCCTAGGACAGTGGGTGCTATTCAGTCCACGTCTTGTGGTGCGAAGTCCACTTCTTGTCAGTCGTGGGGCATGAACTCTGGGCCTGGGCGCTGTCCCAGAGCTCCTCAGCTCAAGGCTAGCATTCTACCACTTGAGTCACAACACCACTTTTGTTTTTCTGGTGGTTCTTTGGAGATAAGAGTTTCACAGATGTTCCTGTCCAGGCTGGCTATGAACCATGATCCTCATATCTCAGCCTCCTGTGTAGTTAGGGTTATAGTCCTGAGCCATCGGCACCTGGCTTAAGTGTAATTCTGACCCTCTCTCTCTCTTTCTCTTTCTCTCTCTCTCTCTCTCTCTCTCTCTCTCTCTCTCTCTCTCTCTCTCTCTCTCTCTCTCTCTCTCTCTCTCTCTGTGTCTTTGTTTCTGTATTTCTCTGTCTCTCTCTCTGTCTCTCTCTCTGTCTCTCTCTCTGTCTGTCTCTGTCTCTGTCTCTGTCTCTGTCTCTGTCTCTGTCTCTCTCTCTCTCTCTCTCTCTCTCTCTCTCTCTCTCTCTCTCTCTCTCACACACACACACACACACACACACACACACACACACACACAGAGGAACTTATTGAATGGGTGCTGGAGGAGGTGGTCCAGCGTCCCCATGTTGCTGGAACCAAGGTGGCCTTCTCATTCTGGAGGTGGGCTGTGGGTTAGGAGCTCTCTCGCTCAGTCTGTTATACCAGCTTCATGAGGTAAGCCCCTCTGTGCACTGGCTAGACCATAAGGTTATTCATTTTCCATCTAGCCTTATTGGAATTAGTATTGTGTTCTACGTCCTTTTCTGGCAAAAATTTCTGGCCAAAATTATGATACAAATTTATGGAATGAAAATGTAATACCATCTTAAGAAAGTTATTTAGGGCTCTGGGAATGTGGCTTCATGGTACACTGATTGCCTAGCATGCATGAAACCCTGGGTTCAATTCCTCAGTACCACATAAACAGAAAAAGAAACACTGTAAGTGATGCCGTGCCTCAAGTGGTACAGTGTTAGCCTTGAGAGAAAACAAAACCTGAGGAATAATTCCCTATCTCTGAGTTTAAGCCCCAGTCCTGGCAAAACAACAACAACAACAACAACAACAAACATTTAGTTAATAAATGCAAAATAAAGAGCCCATACTTGGAATATATAATTGCTCTTTCCATACTGATTCCTGACAATAGTCCCTAATTCATGTATTTTACCTATATTAGGATACTGTGTTATAAAAAAAGAAGTTTTGTTCATTAGGTAATGGAAATTAATACCAGGAATGTGCTTAGATGTCAGGTGAAGATTAATTCTGGAAATTCAAGGATTCCAGACTTTTGAGTGGTCACTGCAAATCACAATGAGAAGGGTAGTCTAAGTGAGATTTGGGAAACTTTTTGGCCGGTCATGGCACCAAAAAGCAAAGGCTAATTAACAGTTGTGACAGAAGAGAAAGAGGAACTCCAGATGGAAGGAATAAATGATAGTAACTAAGGTATAGCAGAAGCCATTCCAGGAAGCCATTTGTGGTTATTGAAGAACTAGTTATCAACTAGGCTTATTCTTCATTGTCTTTAGCAATCTAAATCTCTTAGGCTAGTTCTTAATCTCTGTGTGATAAATGTATCTCCTTATTTGCTGTTCTTTCATACCTGATTTCCCTTGCTCTCTAAAAATCTGTCTTTCTCTATTTCCCTATGAACACTACCTGATACTAAATACACCTACACAGATGGAAGAGGATGCTAATGTAAGGGTCCCATAGCTCATGAGTCATTAATGTAACAAAATGGAAAATGAGGACATATTTATTTTCTTTTAATTTAATTTAATTTTATTTGAGAACATGATGTACAGAGGGGTTACAATTACATTGGCAGGATAATGCATACATTTCTTACCAAGCATTGCAGCCTCATCCTTTGTTTACCCTTCACCTCCCTTCCCAGCCTCCCCCTTCCCCCCACCCAATCATACCCCCCTCCCCCCCACACCGACATTGTAAAGATTGCTTTGACATGACATTTTGTAATTCTCCTTGTTGCAACAGGTCCACCTGAATCCTTACGCGACTAGTTTGTCCCCATCTCCTCCACATGTTATACTGACATCAAATAAAGTGAAAGCGGGGGTTACACTGTGGGGGAAGGACATACAAAGCAACAAAGAAATAATCTTATAAATGCGATAGAAACACATGCATGAAATAAACGAAAACATTAAAATACATATTTAAGGGTTCGTTTTCCTAACATCACATTATCTGACCTTTTCCGCTTGACTCATACCTATACTAGATATTGCAAAGAAGGGAAACAATGGGACCTATGTTTCTTTGGGCCTGGCTTACTTCACTTAATATAATTTTTTCCAAGCCTTTCCATTTCCTAACAAATGGGGAAATGTCATTCTTTCTGATGGAGGCATAGAATTCCAATGTGTATATATACCACATTTTCTTGATCCATTCATCTACTGAGGGGCATCTGGGTTGGTTCCATATCTTAGCTATGGTAAATAATGCTGCAATAAACATAGTTGTGCTGGTAGCTTTAGTGTGGTCTTGTTTGTAGACATTTGGGTAAATGCCCAAAAGTGGGATTGCTGGATCATAGGGGAGATCTATGTGAAGTCTTTTGAGGAACCTCCACACTGCTTTCCAAAGTGGTTGAACAAGTTTACATTCCCACCAACAATGAAGTAAGGTTCCTTTCTGTCCACATCCCCTCCAGCATCTGTTGTTGTTAGAGTTCTTGATTTTTGCTGTTCTAACTGGAGTGAGGTGATATCTCAATGTTGTTTTGATTTGCATTTCTTTTATGGCTAGGGATGTTGAACATTGCTTCATGTGTCTATTGGCCATCCTTCTTTCTTCTTCAGAGAAGATTCTCTTTAAGTCTTTCGCCCACTTATTTATTGGGCAGTTGTTTCTTTGAGGATTTGTTGTTGGGGGGTTTAATTTTTTGAGTTCCAAGTATATTTTAGATATGAGACCCTTGTCCGTTGTATGGCTAGTAAAGATCTTCCCCCAATCGGTGGGCTTTCTATTGATCTTACTAGCTATGTCATTTGCCCTGCAGAAGCTCTGCAACCTTATGCAATCCCATTTGTCCAACCTTTCTTTGATTTGTTGTGCTTCCGGGTCTCTATTCAGAAAATTTCGACCTGTGCCAAGGAGACGTAGGGTTTCTCCTATTCCATCCTGTAATGTTTTCAGAGTGTCTGCTTTGAGTTCAAGGTCTTTGATCCATTTGGAGTTGATTCTGGTGCAGGGTGATATATAAGGATCTAGCTTTAGTTTTCTACATGTAGTTAACCAATTTTGCCAGCACCATTTACTGAAGAGGCTGTCTTTGTTCCATTCTATTGTTTTAGCTCCCTTATCGAAGATTAGATGGCTATAGGTCTGTAGGTTCATTTCTGGGTTTTCAATTCTATTCCATTGGTCCTGAGGTCTGTTCTTATGCCAATACCAAGCTGTTTTGATTACTATAGCTTTATAGTAGAGTTTGAAATTTGGTATTGATATTCCTCCAGCAGGGTTATTTCCGTTGAGAAGTGTTTTTGCTATTCAGGGTCTTTTATTGTTCCATATGCATTTTTGGATTACCTCTTCTATTTCCTTGAAGAATGAGGGTGGAATTTTGATAGGTATTGCGTTGAATTTGTAGATAGCCTTGGGAAGTATTGCCATTTTCACGATGTTAATATTGCCAATCCAGGAGAATTGGAGGTTTTGCAATTTTTTAGTTCTGTGTTGATTTCCTTTTTCAAGATTTTAAAGTTTTCATCATAGAGGTCCTTCACTTCTTTAGTTAATTTAATTCCTAGGTATTTTATTTTTTGTGGGGCTATTACAAATGGAGTTGCTTTCCTAATTTCAGCCACACTTTTCTCATTATTGGCATATAGAAAAGCCATTGATTTTGGGGGGTTAATTTGATAACCTGCTACTTTGCCGAAGTTTTGAATCAGCTTGAGTAATTTGGGAGTGGAGTCTATGGGATTCTTTAAATACAAGATCATGTCATCTGCAAAGAGGGAGAGTTTTATTTCTTCTTTCCCTATTTGGATCCCCTTTATGTCTGCATCTTGTCTTATTGCTGTAGCTAGGCATTCTAATAATAGATTGAAGAGAAGTGGAGAGAGTGGGCATCCTTGTCTTGTTCCTGAGTTAAGAGGAAATGGCTTTAGTTTTTCACCATTGAGTATAATGCTGGCTGTAGGTTTGTCATATACAGCCTTTATTGTATTGAGGAATGTTCCATGGATTTCTAATTTTTCCAAAACCTTCATCATAAAGGGGTGTTGGATCTTGTCGAATGCTTTTTCTGCATCTATTGAGATAACCATGTGGTTCTTGTTCTTGCTCCTGTTGATGTGATGAATAATATTAATTGATTTGCATATATTGAACCAGTTTTGCATCCCTGAAATGAATCCTGTTTGATCGTGGTGTATGATTTTTTGGATGAATTGTTGGAGTCAGTTGGACAAAATTTTGTTGAGAAGTTTTGCATCAATGTTCATCAATGAAATGGGTCTATAGTTCTCTTTCTTTGATGAGTCCCTGCCTGGTTTTGGGATGAGGATTATGATGGCTTCATAGAATGTGTTCGGTAGTGAGCTTTCTCTTTCAATTTCATTGAAGAGTTGGAGGAGAATTGGTGTGAGCTCTGCTTTGAAGGCCTTGTAAAATTCCACTGTAAAACCATCTGGTCCTGGACTTTTCTTAGCTGGGAGGTCTCTTATTGCTGTTTCTATTTCAATGCTTGATATGGGCCTGTTAAGATAGTTTAACTCATCTTGGTTTAGTTTTGGCATGTCAATATTTGCTAGGAAAAGGTCCATTTCTGTCAAGTGGTCGAACTTATTAGCATAAAGTTTTGAGAAGTATTCCCTTATAATGTTCTGAATCTTGGTTGTTTCCGTGGTGATGTTTCCATTCTCATCTCTGAGTTTATTAATTTGGGTGTGTTCTCTTCTTTTTCTGATAAGATTTGCTAAGGGTCTGTCAATTTTGTTAAGTTTTTCAAAGAACCAACTCTTTGTTTTGTTGATTTTTCCTAAAGTTTTTTTGGATTCTAGTTCATTTAATTCTGATTTAATTTTGATTATTTCTTTCCGTCTACTGGTTTGGGGTTTATCTTGCTGCTCTTTTTCAAGGAGGTTTAGATGTGTCATTAAATGGCTAGTTTCAGATCTCTCCAATTTTTGATGTAGGAGCTCAGAGCTATAAACTTGCCTCTGAGTACTGCCTTTGCTGTGTCCCAGAGGAGTTGGTAATTTGTGTGTTCATTTTTGTTGAATAGCATGAACATTTGAATTTCCTTTCTAATCTCTTCCATGACCCATTCTTAATTCAGCAGTGTGTTGTTCAGCCTCCATGTGATACCGGACTTTCTTTGGTGGCTTTTGGTGTTGAGTTCTAATTTTATTCCCTTGTGGTCAGAGAGAATGCAGGGTATAACCTCAATGTTTCTGAATTTAGACAAGTTTGCTTTGTGGCCTAGAATGTGGTCTATTTTAGAAAACGTTCCATGTCCTGCCGAGAAGAACGTGTATTCTGATACTGCTGGGTGAAATGTTCGGTAAATGTCTGTTATGTCTAGTTGATCTATGCAGCTGTTTAGATCTGCAGTTTCTCTGTTGAGTTTTTGCCGAGTTGATATGTCTAGTGGGGAGAGTGGTGTGTTAAAATCCCCAACAATTAATGTCTTTGGATCTATATGGCATTTGAGGGAAAGTAGTGTTTCTTTGATAAATTTGGGTGCTCCATTGTTTGGCGAATAGATATTTAGAATTGTAATATCCTCCTGAAGGAGAGATCCTTTAATTAGTATGTAGCGACCTTCTTTATCTCTTCTCACGATTTTTAATTTGAAGCCTATTTTATCTGATATTAGGATTGCAACTCCCGCCTGTTTATCAGGGCCATTTGCTTGGTAGATTTTGTTCCAGCCTTAAACATTGAAAATGTGTTTGTTTTTACGGGCAAGATGTGACTCCTGCAGGCAGCAGATAGAAGGGTCTTGTTTTTTAATCCAACTAGACAGTCTATGTCGCTTAATTGGAGAGTTCAGTCCGTTAACGTTAAGAGATAGAACTGAGAGGTATTTGGGAGTTCCTGCCATGTTATCTACCTTCTTGGGGGCTGCGAAAACTGGGTTCTTCCTATGGTTCTTGGATTCTCAGTTTGGGTGCAGTTTGTTGGCCTTTATTGTGGTCTTGTTGGTTTTCTATGTGTAGGACATCTTTAAGAAACTTTTGTAGGGCTGGTTTGGTGGAGATGTATTGTTTCAATTTTTCTTTGCTGTGGAAGCTTTTTATTTGGCCTTCAGTTATGAAGGAGAGTTTAGCTGGGTACAGTATTCTTGGTTGATAGTTGTTTGTTTTTAGGGCATGGCATACATCATTCCAGACTCTTCTTGCTTTGATTGTCTCTGCTGAGAAATCTGAGGTGATTCTAATTGGTTTCCCTTTATAGGTGATTACCCTTTTCTCCCTGACAGCTTTAAAGATCTTTTCCTTGTTCTGAGTTGATCCTGTGTGGATTATAATGTGACGGTGCGATGTCCTATTCTGGTCTGGTCTATTTGGGGTTCTAAAGGCTTCTTGTATCTGAATAGGCCTATATTATTGCATGCTTGGGAAGTTCTCTGCTAGGATCCTGTTAAACAAATTTCCTAGACCATTAACTTCTGTTTCCAGGTGCTCCTCTACACACATTATCCTTAAGTTAGGCGTTCTGATGGTGTCTTTCAGGTGTTGGATAGATCTATCATATTTCTTGGACTTGTCTTGGATGGTTGTATGTTCTTTCTCTATAATATCTAGGCTGTCTTCAATCCCTGAGATTCGATCTTCTGCATGGTCTAACCTGGTGTCAAGACTCTCTACTTTGTTTTTTATCTCTTTTTCTTCTAATTGGTCAGCTTTGATGGCTTCAAGTTCTTTGTTGAATCTCTGTTTTAGGTCTTCTATGAATCTCTTTACTTCCTTAATTTGGTGTTCAGTGTTTGTCTTCAAATCACTTAGTTGATTGGATATGGTTTCTTTGGACTCCCATTCCTTCTGTTGGGTTCCATTCAGCATTCCCTTTGTGGTCTCCCTGACTTCCTTCAGCTCTTTGTTAATGGATACTATGGATGCCTTTAGTGATCTTTGTGTGTTCTCTACCTGGTCTCTCAATTCCTGTATTACTCTTTTTTTAGCTTCCTCTCGTTTGTGGGATTCCTGCAGTTCTCTTTGAGTGTTCTCAGCCTGCTCACGCTATTCCTCCCTTTCTATTTGCGTATTCTCACGTTCTTCACGCAAATCCTGTATCAGTTTTTGAGTAGCTTCCCCACGCTTATGATATTCCAGTATAAACTTCTGGGATGCCTCCTCTCTCTCCCTATCACGCTCATAGAGAGTCCTTTGTAAGTTGTCAAACTTCTCATTTATCATGTTTGCCACCAATGTTTGTAGAGCTGTTTGGCAACTCTCCTCTGGATTGTTCAATATCTGATCTGACCCCTGATTATCAAGATTGGGAATTGAGATACCCGAATTTGCCATTTTTCTTGTGTTTTTCTGGCTTACTCTGCCAATTTGAGATGAAGATAGCACCAGTTTTTTGCTAGAACACTATCTTAAGGCAACCATCAACCAAAGTTTGCATTTGTACAGTCAATAGTCTACAGATACAATCTAGTTCAACAGATACATCTATTCAAAATCAAACCACTATATTTTGAAGGACTTCGAACCGCAGAAAAGAATTTGGAAAACCAGAAATTATTAGGTTTAGGGAGAGATGTGGGTGAAAAATAGGAATAGATTGGTGTGGGGAGGCACAGGGAGAGTTAACTATGTCCTAATAACAATGCAGGAAATGGGTTGGGTAGGATGCAAGTAGAGAGAGAGAGAAAAAGAAGAGAGGGATAGGGGAATGAAAAGAGACCAGAAAAAAAATAGAAACGTAAAAATTAATGTTATTGTAGAGATTAAAAGACCATCTATTTAGAGAGGAATGTGAATATGTTGAGAGAAGGGGAGGGACATAGAGGAGATGTGAAAGACTTTAAGGATGGGAAAGGGAGAAGAAAAGATCAGAAGTTCAGTAGAGGTAGACAAAATACAAAAAGATAATTATGAAAGAAAGAAAAAGAGAAAGAAGATAAGAAAAGAAAGGAAAACGCTCATTTACATATTCCTAAAATAAAAATTATAAGAGGAGAAAAAAAGTTACTGGAAATCAATTATTTTTTCAGAAGAGGCAAAAATTAAAGATTAATAAAAGTTTTAAAAGAGAAAAAAAATTTATATATATATATAAGGTAAAAAAAAACAAAAAACAAAAAAAAAAAGAAAAAAAAGAAAAAAAAAAAGAAAAAAAAAGTCCTTTGATTTTTTTGGGGGGGCGGAGGGGTGGGAAGAATCCTGTATCTCCCTTTTGTCTGTAACCATCCTTTTGTTGGAGTCTCTGGTCAGCTTGAGGTCCTGTGGCTTGATTGGTTTCTTAAGTCGGTTTGTTTGAAGAGGCAGAAAAATGCTCTGCTTTACCCAAGATTTTGAGATCCCCCTCCCAGGTTAGTTTTCTAGGAGGGTGATCTGCTTTGAGAATCACAAAAGAGGGGGATGCAGTGGTGAGGCTAGGTTCTGGGTAGTGTTGAGGCCTTTCAACAATCAGTAGCTTTTTCCTGGGGCTTTTTTGTGCAAAAAAAAAATCTCCCAGAGCCCAGCCTGGAGCCGTTCTGAGGGATTCTGTTTTTCAATTGATTGTTGAGGCTGCTAGAGGGAGGGGCAGCCTCTGGCTCTGGTTACCCAGTGAGGGAAGCCGCTCCAATGGCTGGCGCCTGAGCTGGGTGACTTTTCCCTGGATGGAGCCGAGTCTGGCAGGTCACTTTGCCGTTAAGTTCTTGTGACCTGCTAAATGACTTGTTTTATTCCAAGGCCTGGGTTGGAGCTGGCAGCTCCTCCGAGCTTTGTTGGTATCCAAGATGGAGATCACCGGTGCTGGGGGGGGAGGGGTGGCCTTCCCTCCTCTGCTCCCTGAGAAGGCGTGAGGACGTCGGGCTTCTACTCACGCCGAGTCTTGGATCCTGGGTCATCTCTGGTCTGCCAGCTGCAGGATGAAGTTGTCCGCTCTTTGTTGCTTCTTGCTGGTGTTGAGTAGAATCCGCTGGCCCGCTGTGTCTGGCTCCTTTGTCCCGCACTCTCTGTGTGAGCGCTCAGGTATGGCCCCCGGCTGCGGTCTCTGCCGCTTTCGACCCTGCCACCGCCGCCTCCGCGGCTGCTGACGAGCACTCATGTGTTTCTTTTTGCCTTGTCTTCCCTCTCTTGTCTAACTCTCTGTCCTGTGATGGCACACTTGGTGTGATTCTCTGGCTTAGGACTGTTCACTGGAACTCTAAAACTGCTTTCTATGCGAGAGCTTGTTCAGATTACAGCTTCTCCTCCGCCATCTTCCCGGAACTCTGGAGGACATATTTATTGCTCCCTCAATTATTCTGAAAAGCTGCAATGTCACATCATTTGATTCAGATTTCCATTGTTTGTCTACTTAGTGTCATTTACTGCACTAAATGCAAATATGAGCCGGGTGCTGGTGGCTCATTCTTGCTACTTAGGAGGTTGAGACCAGAAGATTGTGGTTCAAGCCAACCTGTTAAGGAAAGTATATGAGACCCTTATATTCAATTAACCACCAGAAACCCAGAAGTGGTGCTGTAGCTAAAGTGGCAGAGTGCTCAACTTGAGCTGAGGAGCTGAAGGACAGCATCCAGGATCCAAGTTCAAGTCCCACAACCAACAAAAAAGTGCAAATATGACTTTAACTTTCCCCCAAAGTATTGATGAAGTCAATAGTAATCCTCCCAAATAGAGAAAAGTATTCCAAAATGATTCAGTGTACCTACTTTTGCTGAGTTATTTAAGTTATGGCTTACTTGCTGGACATAATCTCTTCTTTTAAAATTGTCAAATATTATCTTTATAATAAACTTCATCTAATATTTCTTGGTTCAAAAGAGAAGTCCATAGAGTAGATGTCACTTGACTTTCTTACTGTCTTAGTTCGAAGCCAACCCAGGAAGAAGGAGACTCTTTCAAACTTTTATCTGTAATTAAACACCAAATAAGTGGAGTTTTCGCTAAAGCAGTAGAGTACTAGCTTTGTGGGCAGGTGGCAGGAAAGACAATTATACAGGGGCAGGGTCCAGCCCCTGAGTTCAAGCCCCAGAACCAGCACCAACTAAACAAACAAGTAAACAAAATAAAATCCAAGTATTTCTTTGGGACCTTCCTTACAGGAATACTTGTCTGAGAAGAGGCTGCTTTTGCTGATCATACTCAATGGATCCTCCTGTTTTGGAATCCTTATTGCTATGGAAAACTCAGGACCAGACTAAAGGAATTGATAACTGACTCCTGCAACAAGAGAATCATTTCAGGAGTGAAACATGCATAAGACGCTTTAAGACCTCCATATCTTAGTTTCTTTGCAGTAGAACACTTTTAAAACAAAGTTATTTCCTTTAGTTCTATGCTGGCCTTCAAATGGCACATTGTTTCCTTTTTAAATACTCTCAACTATAAGTTTACAGACAAGTTTTATATGAGTAAAGAACACTCAAAAAAGTCAGGGACAGAGTTTCCTTCAAGCCTTGTATTCTTTTCTTGTACAGTATAAAGGAAAGCACAAGTTAACTTGAACTTTGTCATTCCTTAATGTTCAATTCCTCTCCTGGGATCAGTTTCCACATCCAGTATCAGTAACTTCCACTTACTTCCAGTAACAATCTATGGTGCTGCTCCAGATAAAATGAATGTTTTCTGGCTTCATTGAAATAGCACAAGGACACCTTTGAACATGAGGTAACACGTGTTTCAGAGACAACTTAATAAAGAGAAAATATTAAATTTATGTTGCTTATGAATACATTATCCCTGAGTACATTGAGTTCAAACTTCTTTAGTCCTCTGTAAATTAAGGTGAATTTTAAATGGGAAGGGGGTTCTCAGATCATTTTTTCTGAATGTATGTGCTGTGCATTAATTTATGATTTAACAGTATGATTTAACAGTAAGAAACAATAGCAATAATAGAGAAATTCTGTGTTTAAGTATAAGCGTTCAATACAATATAGAAGACTCTACAAATAAGGCAACATTGAAACAATAAAGCCACGTACAGTATGTAGATTTATGGGAGTGATATAGAGAAAGCATTACTCCTAAGTGGAATATGAAGCATGAGGCCACTCCCTTTCTAAATCATGCTTGCTAATCACGTAAATTGGTAAAAAAAAGTAGAATGGAAGAATGATTCTGTTTCCAATGTAAGTCAGATATAAGAGTATGGACTTAACTGGAAAAAGAGTCCATCTTGAGAAAACAGGGATAATACTAGCAATGAACCTAAGATCACATTTCTTTTCTTTCCTTTTCTTATATTCTTTTTTTGTGTTGTTTTTCGTGGCGCTTGAACTCTGGGACTGGGCGCTGTCCCTCTGATACTCAACTCAAGGCTAATGCTCTACCACTTGAGCTACAGTGGCACTTCCAGTTTTCTAGTAATTATTTGAGAAAAGAGTTTCCAGGACTTTCCTACCCAGGTTGGCTTTAATCCCCAATCCTCAGATCTTATTATCAATCAGCTTGTGATCACATTTCTAACAGTGTACACTCAGGATATATAATGTGTACATTCATCTATCTTTATGTGAATTCTTGAGTTAAAAATATGAGCTACAGCTTAGTCTTTATAATCGCAAAAATGTTTCTAGTTTAAAAGTTGATACTCCTGGAAAGATAATACCTAAGAATGTAAAGAAGTCTGGGAAGTTCAGTTTGCATCCAGCCTGGGCAGACCAGGCTTTGAGACACTACCTATAATTAACCAGCCAAAAGGTGGAATACCAATCATGAGCAAGATTACTGATTAAGAGCTTGAGGCTTTTGTGTACATAGATACAAACATGCACATACACACAGAGGCACTTATATGTGCACACATGAATACACAAATGAGACAACTCTCAGAATATGTAGAAAAGTTAGAAAACAATGGAAAATATATCCTGAGTAAGACTAGAATCAAGTGATAATTTTTAATATTAGAAAACCCTCCAGTGAACTTTGTTCAAGAAAGTTGAGACTATTACAAAGGGAGGGACCAGAGATAGTAAGAGAGTCAAGTATTCATTATTAACGGGATGAGATCCATGGAGGAAGGAATCAGAGACCCCTGCGGGTGCATCTGAAAATTTTCATATCCTGTGTCAAATATTAGAACATCTTTGAAAATAGTATATAAACAGTCTGAGCAGTCAGTCTAGTGGATAAAATTATAAGAGAAGTTCAGATTTGCTAGTCTGTTTCTAGATTAAATAAACCAACAAACTATGACAGGACAATGTGATACAAGTCTGGAATTCTAGCACTTAGACTAAGACAGGAGATTAGAGAGTGGAATTACATAGCCATACCTTCCATGGACCAGGTAGTATAATTTTGTCTCAATAAAACAAGCCAAACAACAAGAAAGGAATACACAGTTCAATTTTGGGCTAATTTCGTCATTATGTTTCAAAAGGTCAAGTTTCCTATTGAAATGCAACTCATATATAGTCCTCAGTTGTGTTTTAAATGCCCTCTTCATTACAGAACATTCCTAGATGCAAATTGGTTCATGATTCCCATCCAAAAATTTGCAAAAGTAAGTAAGCATCATTATGTTGGATTCCAAAAAAATGATGAAGGATTACAAAAGCTTAAACCTGGAGAAATAGCAAAGTTCATCTAATGTAGGACTTTGTAGACCTTGCTAAATTATAATTTAGATTTAAAATACATATTTTGATTTTGTTTGTAATTTGATATTCTATAGGATACTACAAAATTCTTTTTAAGGAGAAGGTTTAATTGACATTCACAAATGATTCTGACATTCTATTTTCCTAGAATATACTTTCAAGAGAGTTATAATTAGAACTTAGTTAATAGATAATTCGAACATTCATGTATAATATGATAATGTGAATAATTTAGACAGAGTTGCCAGCAAATGGATGATATTAATTTATAAATTTAGAAAAACTGCAATTTTTGAGGGTTTGGTATAATATGGTATGAAGAGAGTAATTGTGTGACATCTTCTTTCTTCTACCTATATGTAACACAGGAAGCGATTTCCTTAGTTACGTGCCTCTGTATACATTGAGAAAAATGCTAGGTTTGGGGTTTGTTTTCATTTTTGTTTTTGTTTCATTGGTTTGTCCTAGAGCTTGAACTCTGGGCTTGGACACTATCTGAGCCTGGTTATGCTCAAGGCTCGTGCCCTACCACATCAACCTCAGTGGCACTTGTGTCTGGCTTTTTCTGAGAAGTTTATTGGAGATAAGATTCCAAGAAACGTTCCTGCCTGGGTGGGCTTTAACCATAAATTTCTTATCTTAGCATCCTGAATATCTATGATAGTTTAAAAAGTATAAATATAAATAATATTTGCAAGTGTTCTGATCTCAAGAATACCACTGGGGAAAAATGATGCAGCTCAGTTTATTGTGTTGTTCTTTCCATAACAAGGAGAGCATCACATTAGCAGAGGTGTAGTATTTTTTCACAATAGAAATAAGCTATTCATGATGTGAAAGAAGGAATTTTAAGGTGCAGCTTACAAGTTGGAAACTGTTGGGGTAGGATGACATTATGGTATAAAACTTGGGATTGATGGTCATAGAAATAATAGCTTACTCTGATAAACAATTGCTTACTCTTGAAGAATTAATTATTACAGATGCTTCATAGTTGTATCCTCTACCAGAATGTGACTATTTTTCTGTTGATTTCTCAATCTGTAACACCCCATTGGAAACTGCATCTGTTGCAGAATTTCATACATGCAAACGTACTGTTTTGAATCTCTCAGGTATGGAAGTTGAGAATTTAAAAATGAGAAGTTATTAGTCGTAGGAATTTTGAAGAACACATATATTCTGTCTTCTTAACAACTTATTTACTTTTTAAGTTATGGGTTTCGATAGAATTAAACTGTTTTCAGTTTTAGTATGAGAAAGTACTAAATTTATTCTTTTTTCAAAATATTGGGAAGTATATTGTGAAAATTTTGTTTAGTTGGGTTACATTCAAGTTGATGACCCTCTGATAAAGAAGGGGTAATTAATTCAAATTAGATGCCAAATAGTATTGGTTTTTAAGAAGTTACTACATAAAGAATAATATTTATTATACCAAGACAGTGAAATTATAATTTATGCAGCTTATTTTTAAATTTTTATCAAAGTGATGTACAGTGGGGTTACAGTAATTGTAAGGTAGTGAATACATAACTTTTCAAACTTGTTACTCCTCCCTCATTTTTCTCACAGTTTTCCTTTACCCCTTCACCTCTCACAAGTTGTAATGTACATTTCCAACATATTGTCTTGTGAGTATTGCTATTACATTGGTTTTCCCCTTGTCCTTTGTATCACCATTTTGTTGTTACTCTTCCCTTCCCTAATTAAGGTAAATGTATACACAATACAAAATCAAATATAGCAGGGATAAACCATATGTTAAAACTCAATGAAAACAGAAATCACATAGTACATCAAAAACAACAACCACAAATGAAAAAATCTGTTTCCATATTTTGGAGTTCATTTTGTTCAGCATATGCTTATATGGTCATATACGCATAACAAAGTGACTAGAAAATAATAGTTGCATGAATACTATATCATGACAACAACATGTTAACTTTTTGACGGTTAAGGTAGAATGAGGATAGGTGAATTTGCAGTTCTGATAAAGGAATTTCAAAGGAGTTTTAAAGTTAGGCTTTCATGCAAAGAAATCCATGGAGACTTAGTAAAGAGGGGGCAATGTGGGTGAAGATGGCTCTTTTTCACACTAAACAAACAAACCTCTGAAACCCTGCTGTAAATCCTGAAGGTTCCCTTGAGAATTGAACTAACACAGGAAATATACTCTCACTGTGTGAGACAAGGTTGTAGTGGAATTTGAATTCAAAGTTCTTAAAAAAAAACACATAAAATATGTGAATTAACCTTTAATTACCACACAGTAATTCTCTGAAAAACATAATTTGGGCCAAAATATTTAGGAAGAAATTGTCCTTCACAATGAAAGAAGGTATTGGGTTTACACTTTTCTGTTTGTAACACTTTCTACAATGTCTTTGCACGTGAAGCAGTGAAACACAGAAAAAAATCTGATTGGATACTTCAAACCAATTATTTCACATTTCTAAGTAGCTCACAAAAAATAATATCCTTATTAACATGAGATAGTGAAGATTTCTCTTATTACATAAGCAAAAAGTTTTGGGTTCAGAAAAGAATTGAACAGGGCTGCGAAGGTGGCTCAGTGGTACAGCCCTTGCCTTGCATGCATGAGGCTCTGGGTTCGATTCCCCAGCACCGCATATGCAAAAAGAAAAATAAGCCAGAAGTTGCGCTGTGGTTCAAGTGTTAGAGCACTAGTCTTGAGCTGAAGAGCTGAGGGACAGCACACAGGTCCAGAGGTCAGGCCCCACGACTGGACCCCCGCCCCTAAAAATGCAACACAACAACAACAAAGAAAAGAATTGAGTAAATGGAAAAGGTAAGAAAACAGTGTTCTTAGAAGCCGTAGGTGAGCATACTGCTTTCAGCAGTTGAGTGAGGCCAAAACTTTTGATATACATTGTGTTAATATTTTTGCTACCTAAAGTGATTTTACAGAGCTGAATTAGCTCATTACAATGCAGAACAGACTGAATGAAGACATGAAAATAAATTCCAGGCAGTTCCGGGAAGATGGCAGAGGATAAGCTGGAGGCTAAACAAGCTCTCACATAGAAAGCAGTTTTAGAGTTCCAGTGAACAGTCCTAAGCCAGAGAATCACACCAAGTGTGCCTTCACAGGACAGAGAGATAGGCCAGAGAGAGAAAATACAGGCAAGGAGACAGCCCTGAGCAATTGCCAGCAGCCGCAGAAGGCGGTGGCAGAGGTGGGGGTGGCCACTGCAGCCACCATACCTGATTCACAGAGAGTCTGGGACGAAGGAGCCAGACGCGGCGGGCAAGCAGATTCTACTCAACACGAGCAAGAACCGACAAGAAGCAGACATCTTCATCATACACTTCACAGACCAGAGACGACCCAGGAACCAAGACTTGGTGGGAGTAGAAGCATGATGTCCTCACTCCTTCTCAGGAACCAAAGGGGGGAAGGCCACCCCTCACCCCCCCCCCCCAGTACCGGAGATCTCCATCTTGGATACTGACAAAGCTCGGAGGAGCTGCTAGTTCCAACTCAGGCCTTGGAAGAAATCTAGAGTCATCTAGCAGGTCACAAGAGCCTAACCTGACCTGCCAGACTCAGCTACACCCAGGGAAAAGTCACCCAGGTCAAGGTGCCAGCCCCAGGAGTGGCTTTCTTCACCTGGTAATAAGAGCCAGAGGCTACCCCTCCCTTTAGCATCCTCGACAATCAATTGAAATTCAGTAAACATAAATCATGAGAGTGGCTCCAGGCTGGGCTCTGTGAGTTTCTCACAAACCAGCCCCCGAGAAAAGCTACTGTTTGCTGAAAGGCCTCAACTCTACCCAGAACCTAGCCTCATCACAGCATCTCCAAACACGAGGAAAAAGCCATCTCCCTCTTTTGTGGGTACTCAAAGTAGATCTCCCTCCCACTGAACTAACCTGGGAGGAGGATCGAAATACACTGGAGAAAGCAGAGCATTTTTCTGCCTGTTCAAAGAAACTGACTTAAGTAAACAACCAAGCCACAGGAACACGAGCAGACCAGAGACTCCAACAAGAGGCTGGTTATGGACACAAGGGACATACAGGATTTTTCCCACCCCTCCCAAAAAAATCAAACAACTTTGTGTTGTTGTACTTTTTATAAAAATTTTTTTTTCTAAAAATTTTTTAATCTTTAATTTTTACCTTTTTTGAAAAAAAATATTTTCTAGTAATTTTTTTTCCTCTTAGAATTTTATTTCAGGGGTATAAGTGTGTGTGCGTTTTTCTTTCTTTTTTTTCCTTGTTTTTTTTTTTTAATTTTGTTTTTGTTTAGCTCTACTGAACTTCTGATCTTTTTTCTTTCTTTCTTATCCTTTTCACCTTTTCTTCTCTTTCGTTCTTCTTTATGTGACTTAATTGCTATTCTGCACATCCTCAGATAAACCCTTAGTCGATTATTAGACCTTATACCCCATTGTGTACACACTTAATCCACAAATTTATTACTCAATTCAAAACCTCTTAGAATTAAATTCCTTAATAGCAGTACTACCCCTTTATACCTATATAATATTTTAAGTATTTTTATTTTTAAGTTTTTCACATCTCCTTTATATCCCTCCCCTTGTCTCATTATATTCATGTTCTTCTCTGAATAGTTTATTTTAGAATCTCTATAATATTTTAAATTTTTACGTTTCCATTTTTTCTGGTCTCTTTTTCTCCACCAAACCAGCCCAACAAAAGATTCTTACATATGTCCTACCCATAAAAAACCAACAAGACCACAATAAAGGAAAAGAAACTGCACCCAATCGCTGAATCCAAGAACCATAGGAAGAACCCAGTTTTCGCAGCTCCCCAGAAGGTGGATAACATGGCAGGAACTCCCAAATATCTCTCAGTCCTATCTCTTAACATTAACGGATTTAACTCTGCAATTAAGCGACATAGACTGTCTAGTTGGATTTAAAAACAAAATCCATTTATTTGGTGCCTTCAGGCGTCACATATTGCCTGTAAAAACAAAAGCATTTTCAATGTTAAAGGCTGGAGCAAAATCTACCAAGCAAACAGCCCCCATAAACAGGGGGGAGTTGCAATCCTAATATCAGATAAAATAGACTTCAAATTAAAATTTGTGAGAAGAGATAAAGAAGGTCCTTACATACTAATTAATGGATCTCTCCTTCAGGAGGATATTACAATTCTAAATACCTATTCACAAACAACAGAGCACCCAAATTTATCCAAGAAACACTACTTTCCCTCAAATCCTACATAGACGCAAAGACATTAATTGTTGGGGATTTTAACACACCACTCTCCCCACTAGATAGATCAACTTGGCAAAAACTCCACAGAGAAACCTCAGATCTAAACAACTGCATAGATCAAGTAGATTTAACCGATATCTACTGAACATTTCAACCAGCAGCATCAGAATACACGTTTTTCTCAGCAGCATATGGAACATTTTCTAAAATAGATCACATTTTAGGCCACAAAGCAAACTTGTCCAAATTCAGAAACATTGAAGTTATACCTTGCATTCTCTCTGACCAAAAGGGAATAAAGTTAGAACTCAACACCAAAAGCCACCAAAGAAAGTCTGGTAACACATGGAGGCTGAACAACACACTGATGAATCACGAGTGGGTCAAGGAGGAGATTAGAAAGGAAATTCAAATGTTCATGCTATTCAACAAAAATGAGCACACAAATTACCATTTCCTCTGGGACACAGCAAAGACAGTACTCATAGGCAAGTTTATAGCCCTGAGTTCCTACATCAACAAATTGGAGAGATCTAAAACCAACAAGTTAATGAGACATCTGAACCTCCTTGAAAAAGAGCAGCAAGATAAACCCCAATCCAGTAGATGGAAAAAATAATTAAAATTAAATCAGAATTAAATGAATTAGAATCCAAAAAACTATAGAAATAATCAACAAAACAAAGAGTTGGTTCTTCAAAAATATTAACAAAATTGACAGACCCTTAGCAAATCTTAACAGAAAAAGAAGAGAACACACCCAAATAAACAAACTCAGAAAGTAGAATGGAAACATCACCACAGAAACAACAAGATTCAGAACATTTTAAGGGAATACTTCTCAAAACTTTATGCTAATAAGTTTGAGAACTTTGCAGAAATGGAACTTTTCCTAGCAAATATTGACATGCCAAAACTAAACCAAGATGAGTTAAACCATCTTAACAGGCCCATATCAAGCATTGAAATAGAAACAGCAATAAGAGACCTCCCAGCTAAGAAAAGTCCACGACCAGATGGTTTTACAGCCGAATTGTACAAAGCCTTCAAAGCAGAGCTCACACCAATACTCCTCCAACTCCAATGAAATTGAAAGAGAAAGTTCATTACCGAACACATTCTATGAAGCCATCTTAACCCTCATCCCAAAACCAGGCAGGGACTCATCAAAGAAAGAGAACTATAGACTCATTTCTTTTTTTTTATTGTGAAAATACTATACAGAGTGGTTACAATTACATGGGCAAGATAGTGTACATTTCTTATCGAGCATTTTGGCCTCCTCCTTTGTTTACCCTTCCCATCCCTTCCCATCCTCCCTCCTTCCCCACTCAATCCTCCCCCCCCCCAAGTTGTAAAGTTCATTTTTGACATGACAACTTGTACTTCTCATTGTTGCAACAGGTCCACTTTTATCCTTATTTAAGCGACTTGTTTTTCCACTTCCCCTCCACATATTATACGGACATCAAATACAGTGAAAGCATGGGTTATACTATGGGGAAGGGACATAGAAACCAAAAAAGAAATAATCTTACAATTGCGTTATAAACAAATGCATGAAAGAAAAAATGTTAAAATACATATCTTAGGGATCATTTTCCTAACATCACCTTATCTGACCTTTTCTGCTTGATTCAGACATATACTAGTTATTACGAATAATGGGAACTATGTTCCTTTTGGCCTGGCTTACTTCCCTTAATATAATTTTTTCCAAGTCTTTCCATTTCCTAACAAATGGGGCAATGTCATTCTTTCTGATGGAGGCATAGAATTCCATTGGGTATATATTGGACATTTCCTTGATCCATTCAACTACAGGGGGCATTGGGGTTAGTTCCATATCTTACCTATGGTAAATAATGCTGCAATAAACATAGTTGTGCGGGCAGCTTTAGTATGGTCTTGTTTGTGATCATTTGGTTAAATGCCCAAAAATAAGACTGCTGGGTAATATTGGAGCTCTATGTGGAGTCTTTTGAGGAATCTCCATACTATTTTCCAAAGTGGTTGAACAAGTATACACTCCCACCAACAGTGCAGTAAAGTTCTCTTCTGTCCACATCTCCTCGAACATTTGTTGTTATTAGAGTTCTTTATTTTAGTCATTCTAACTGGATTGAGGTGGTATCTCAATGTTTTGATTTGCATTTCTTTTATGGCTAAGGAGTGAGCATTTCTTCATGTATCTACTGGCCATCCTTCTTTCTGCTTCAGCGAAGTTTCTCTTTAAGTCTTTAGCCCCGTTATTTATTGGGCAGTTGTTTCTTTGAAGATTTGTTGTTGGGGGATTTAATTTTTTGAGTTCAAGGAATATTTTAAATATGAGACCCTTGTCCGAAGTATGGCTAGTGAATATCTTCTCCCAATCCATGGGCTGTCTATTGATGTTGCTAGCTATGTCCTTTGCCATGCAGAAGCTCTGCAATTTCATGTAATCCCATTTGTCCAACCTTTCTTTGATTTGTTGTGTTTCTGGTTCTCTAGTAAGAAAATTTCGGCCTATGCCAAGGAGACCTAATGTTTCTCCTATTCCATCCTGTAATGTTTTCAGAGTGTCTGCTTTGACTCTGAGGTCTTTGATCGATTTGATTCTGGAGTTGATTCTGGTGCAGGGTGATATATAAGGATCTAGCTTTAGTTTTCTACAAATAGTTAACCAATTTTGCTAACACCATTTACTGAAGAAGCTGTCTTTCTTCCATTGAATTTTTTTAGCTCCCTTCTCGTAGATTAAGTCCCTATAGATTTGTGGGTTCATTTCTGGGTTGTCAATTCTATTCCATTGGTCCTGAGATCTGTTCTTGTGCCAGTACCAAGCTGTCTTGATTACTGTGGCTTTTTAGTAGAGTTTGAAATTTGGCACTGATATTCCTCCAGCACTGTTCTTTCTGTTAAGGATTGTTTTTGCTATTCGGGGTCTTTTATTGTTCCATATGAATTTTTGGATTGCCTCTTCTAATTCCTTGAAGAATGTGGCTGGAATATTGTGATCGATATGGCATTGAATTTGTAGATAGCCTTGGGAAGTATTGCCATTTTCATGATGTTGATCCTTCCAATCCAGGAGCATGGGAGGTTTTCCAATTTCTAAGTTCTGTTTTGATTTATTTTTCAGGTTTTTAAAATTTTCATCATAGAAGCCCTCCACTTCTTTGGTTAAATTAATTCCTAATATTTTATTTTTTGTGGGGCTATTATGAATGGAGTTGCTTTTCTTATTGCATCCACGCTTTTCTCTTTGTTGGCATATACAAAAGCCATTTATTTTTGAGGGTTAATTTTTACCCTGCTACTTTTCCAAAATTTTGAATCAACATGAGTGATTTGGGAGTGGAGTCTGTGGGATTCTTTTGTTGTTGTTGTTGTTGAAAACTTTTGCTATTTAATTGTATTTGTTTCTATGTACTTTTTGATTGTGAAAATACTGTACAAAGGGGTTACAATTACATGAGCAAGATAATGAGTACATTTCTTATCAAACATTGTAGCCTCCTCCTTTGTTTCCCCTTCCCATCGCTGTTTGCATCTTTTCTAATTGCTGTAGCTAGGCATGCTAATACTAGATTGAAGAGAAGTGGAGAGAGTGGACATCCTTGTCTTGTTCCTGAGTTAAGAGGAAAGGGCTTTCGTTTTGTACCATTAATTATAATGCTGGCTGTAAGTTTGTCCTATACAGCCTTTATTGTATTGAGGAATGTTCCATGATTCCTAATTTTTCCAGAACCTTCGTCATAAATGGGTGTTGGATCTTGTCAAATCCTTTTTCTGCATTTATTGAGATAACCATGTGGTTCATATCCATCCTTGCTCTTGTTGATATGATGAATTATATTAATTGATTTGCGTGTATTGAACCAGCTTTGCATCCCTGAAATGAATTCTGTTTTATCGTGGTGTGTGATATTTTGGATGAATTGTTGAACTCGATTGGCTAAATTTTCTTGTTTTTGGATCCTGTCATGGTGTCTGAACTCTGGTCCTGGGCGCTGTCCCTCAGCTCTTCAGCTCAAGGCTAGCGCTCTACCACTTGAGACATAGCGCCACTTCTGGCTTATTTCTTTTTGCTTATGTGGTGCTGGGGAATCCAACCCAGGGCCTCAGTCATGCAAGGCAAGCACTCTACCCCTGAGCCATCTTCTCAGCCCCCTCAACTGGCCAAAATTTTATTGAGAAATTTTACATCGATTTTCATAAAACAAATGGGTCTGTAGCTCTCTTTCTTTGATGAGTCCTTGCCTGGTTTTGGGATGAGGATTATGATGGCTTCATAGAATGAGTTTGGTAGTGAACATTCTCTTTCAATTTCATTGAAGTGTTGGAGGAGTATTGATGTGAGCTCGGCTTTGAAGGCCTTGTAGAATTCTGCTGTAAAACCATCTGTTCCTGGGCTTTTCGTAGATGGGAGTTCCCGTATTGTCGTTTCTATTTCAATGCTTGATATGGGCCTGTTAATATGGTTTAACTCATCTTGGTTTAGTTCCTGCATGTTGATATTTGCTAGGAAAAGGTCCATTTCTGCCAAGTTCTCAACCTTATTTGCATAAAGATTTGAGAAGTATTCCCTTATAATGTTCGGAATCTTGGTTGTTTCTGTGGTGATGTTTCCATTCTTATTTCTTATTCATAAGATTCATAACATTTGCTACGGGTCTATCAATTTTGTTAATATTTTTGAAGAATCAACACTTTGTTTTGTTGATTTGATATGATTTTTGGATTCTAATTCATTTAATTCTGGTTTAATATTAATTATTTCTTTCCATCTACTGGATTGGGGTTTTCCTGCTGCTCTTTTTCATGGAGGTTCAGATGTCTCATTAAATTGTTGGTTTCAGATCTCTCCAACTTGCCTCTGAGAACTGCCTTTTCTGTGTCCCAGAGGAGATGGTAATTTGTGTGTTCGTTTGTGTTTAATATCATGAAAATTTAATTTCCTTTCTAATTTAATCCATGACTCACTGGGGATTCAGCAGTGTGTTGTTCAGCTTCCATGTTTAACAGGACTTTCTTTGTTGGCTTTTGGTTGAATTCTAATTTCATTCCCTTGTGGTCTGAGAGAATGCAAGGTATTACTTCAATGTTTCTTAATTTGGACGTTTGCTTTGTGACCTAAAATGTGGTCTATTTTTGAAAATGTTCCATGTGCTGCAGAGAAAAACATATGTTCTAATACTGCTGGGTGAAATATTTGGTAGATGTCTGTTAAATCTTGTTGATCTATGGAGTTGTTTAAATCTGTGGTTTCTCTGTTGAGTTTTTGCCGAGTTGGTCTATCTAGTGGGGATTGAGGTATTTTAAAGTCCCCAACAATTAATGTGTTTGGATCTCTGTGAGATTTGAAGGAAAGTAGTATTTCTTGGATAAATTTGGGTGCTCCATTGTTTGATTAATAGAGATTTAGAATTGTAATATCCTCCTGAATGAGAGATCCCTGAATTAGTAGGTAGCCAGCTTCTTTACCTCTTCTCACTAATTTTAATTTGATCTCTATTTTATCTGATATTAGGATTGTAACTCTTGCCATTTTATGGGGGTCATTTGCTTGGTACATTTTGTTCCATCCTTTCACTTTCAAAATGTGTTTGTTTTTATGGGCAAGATGTGACTTCTGAAGGCAACAGATACAAGGCTTTTGTTTTTTAATCCAACTAGACAGTCTATGTCGCTTAATTGGAGAGTTAAGTCCGTTAATGTTGAGAGATAGGACTGAGAGGTATTCGGGAGTTCCTGCCATTTTATCCATCTTCTTGGGAGCTATGATAACTGGGTTCTTCCTATGGTTCTTGGATTCTCCGATTGGGTGTGGTTTCTTGGCCTTTTTTGTGGTCTTGTTGGTTTTCTATGTGTAGGGCATCTTTAAGTATCTTTTGTAGGGATGGTTTGGTGCAGATATATTGTTTCAGTTTTTCCTTACTATGGAAGATTTTTATTTGACCTTCGGTTATGAAGGAGACTTTAGCTGGGTACAGTATTCTTGGTTGATAGTTGTTTGTCTTTAGGGCATGGCATACGTCATTCCAGGCTTTTCTTGCTTTGATTGTCTCTGCTGAGAAATCTGAAGTGATTCTAATTGGTTTCCATTTATAGGTGATTGGTCTTTTATCTTTGACAGCTTTAAGGATCTTTTCCTTGGTCTGAATTGATCCTGTGAAGTTTATAATGTGACGGTCGAATGTGCTGTTCTGGTCTGGTCTATTTGGAGTTCTAAAAGCCTCTTGTATTTGAATAGGCCTATCTTTTTGCATGCTTGGGAAGTTCTCTATTAGGATCCTGTCAAAAACTATAAAACATAAATGTAAAAATTCATGATATTGGATCAGTAAAGGTTTCTAAAAAGTTGACATGGAAAGCATTAGTGGCTAAAGAAAAGCAAGAATAAACTGGTTAATATCAACTGATAACCTTTCATAATTCTATTAAAGAAGTGAAAACATATCCAACAGATAGAGGGCACATATTCCTTAATGCTACAGTGTTAATTCTACAATGATCCTGAGTCTTAAGTACTTTTATATCTTTGAATTTTATATAAATTTTTTCCCAAACAGGATATTTCTTTAAAGAATATATGTAAATTAATAGTCAATAGAAGGAGCATATGAATTAAGCTCCTCTGTAGTATGTAAAAAAATAAAAATAAAACTCATTAGTATGACCATAATATAAAAAGATGACACAAAATATAGTAATGCATTTGTGGATAAATTGATATACTCCACATAGCAGAATGATTTGCATAATACTACAATCATTTTAGCAATTAAGTTTTCAAGTCTTCAAGAGGTCAATGGGAATTGTATACTTCTATGTATGTATTAAAGAGAAGTATAAAACTTGTTTGAACATTGTATGTGGTTCATTGACTGCACTTGAATAGTATGTTTGAGACCCTGGAAATAATCCCCAAAAACAAATTTTGAAAACTCTCCCTATAGAAGATGTATGCTGGACAAATTCCTGTAACTGAATTTTATATCTATTTTAATGTCTGTTCTAAAATTTATAACAATTCTATTTGAACAAATGCAAGTTTGTGAAAATTAGGCTTGGAAAATCTATGATTGTTCAATTCACTTCCAAAGCACTAAAATGTATACAATAAAAGGAGATAATACATTGCATGTGAATTTCATGTCAGCAAAAAAAAAAAAAAAAAAAAAAAAAACTCTTGTTAAAAATACTTCACAAAAATCGCAGAATACCTAAAAGGATGTTTTTGGTGTTGTCTAAAAATTCTTTGTAAACTACAACTTTTAAAACAAAGATATAATTTGTTTACTTTGAGACTTTTTGGTCTGTTTTCCTGAGTTTATGCAAAGATAACTCAATCCAAAAGTGTATGTGATAGCTGGAATATCTAGGAATTGTGCATCACTTATAAGTAGTTGATAGCCTTTTCTGGTAGAAACTTTTAGCAAATGACAGAACCTAAATCTATGCATCTGCATTTTATGAAAGCCATATGTTACTTGCTGAATCCAATTGCTTTTCTCTATTTTGCTAGGACAGAAATTATTCTCAAGATAAGAGCCAATCGCAGTGAAAGACATAATCATTTTTATTTGTTAAAATAACACACAAAATAAAACAATTCCACTTAAGCGACTCTAATATTAGTACTTATGAAGATGTTCCTGAATGCCAATATCCACTGAATTTTTGGAATTTAAATTTCTACCAACATATGAAAACTAGAACAAGAAAACAAATATAGTCTTAGAGCAAACCAGCCTTGCAATAATTTTCTTAATGGTTTTGAAATTACAAAAGAATTGATACCATTAAGAAAATGATCCTTTCCTATAGAAATCATTTAAAAATGTTTATCACTTATTATAATTCAAATACCAAACAAGAGTAATTTTATATAATCAGTACAAATATCGTTTTATTACTATCATAAAATAGAATAAAAGACCAGTCCCAATATATTATCATTAGTCTTAATTCCTAATCATTACATAAATATCTTAAACAAAATCTAAATACTCATTTCTTTAACATAGATATAAATAGTGTATACTTTTCATTAGATTTTTCCAGAGACATGTATTCATGTTTCTAAGAAATGTTCACAGCAGTTAAAAGATGCTTTTGTGAAATTAATGTGATATATTTTGTTGTTGTTGTTTGTTGTTGTTGTTGTTTGCAAGGCCTGGGCATTATCCCTAAGCCTTTTTATGCTCAAAGCCAACACTCTACAACTTGAGACACAGAGCTATTTCCTGTGTTTAGTAGTTAATTGGAGATAAGAATATAACAAGTACTTTTCTGTCTGGTCTAGTTTTGAGCAGAATTCTAACATCTCATTACCAAGAATAGCTTGAATTATAGGTGTGAGTCACTGGCACTTGGTTTGATGTATTTTTTAATTTTACTTATGTTTTAATATTTTTGTTTCTCTATAATGTACATCATTCTACACATAAATTTAGATATATGTATATATTTCTGATGACAAATAATCTCTAAAAAGATATGTCTTTATACACATTATATATATGTGTGTGCATATATATATATATATATATATACATATATATATATATATATATATATATATATTTCTGAAGACAGACTCCTAAAACTTTTATGCTACTATTGTTTTACCTTTTTCATTTCAAAGATAGACAGTCTATTATATAGTAAGGAAAACCCTCAGTATTATATTTTATGCCATATTTCAGATTGGGAAGCTTTGTCTGTGTGAATAAGTTTATTTCTTTTGTTTCTGCTTTCCTATTCATAATTCTGTTTCTCATAGTATTGTTCTAAGGACTTTTTCTTTATCCCAATTTGGGGCTTGGACATAACTCATGTTCAGTTTGCTAACAGTAGTCATTTTACCATTTGAACCATGCCTCCAGCCCAGAAATTTTTGTAGTTAATTGGAGATATGACCTCATGAATGGTCCTACCAGCCTGAAAACCATTATCGCTCAAGTCTCATCTTTCTTAATCACTAGTATTATAGAGGTGAGTCATGGACCCCAAGAGTCAATGACGTTTCAGGTCTTATAGATTCCACATGTTTACTAGTAATTGTAATAATAAAATACCACAGATTGGGTAGTGTTAACACTGTAAATACATTGCTTCTGTGTTGGTGGAACTAAAACTCCAAGATCAGAGTTGACTTCTTCTAAGTCCTCTTTCCTTGGCATATTTAAGGCCTTCTGCTTCTCTTGGAGGAGACTTCAACTTAAATTCTACCTTTGAGATTCTGTTTCCAAATGCAGTCACTTTCTAATGCAATGGGTTTTTGATCGTTAGTGTGATTTCAGTGGGACATTATCGAACACATAACATATTACTTAATGGATAGGAGAAAATATCTAATAGGAAATTATTTGGTTTGGCCATGGAAGTTATGCTATATTTAAAAAATAGCAAAAGAGAGAAAGGTTTTATTAGAGCTTGTAAAATGAGGATGAACTCTTGACCTCAGACATGCCAAATTCTTACCCTGTCACACACTTAAATGCTTAGTGGTACTGGAAGATTTTACCCAAAAACCTATACTTGTGAAACAGTATCTCTACTACTGCCATACCAGCAGATTGTAATTTGATTGCTTATTTTGAGGTAGTATCACTATGCCTGGGCCTACTTGGACAGTGGTCCTCCTAACACAAGCAAAACACATTGTACCCAGCAAATGGTTAGCGTTTCTGAAACATTTTTTTTTTGGCTGGGCTTGCCTGGAACTGCAATTCTCTCATCTCTATTTTCTAAGTAGATAATATTGTAGGTTATAGCCACTTTATCCAGCAAAATTATACAATTTCAAGATATCTTGATATTGCCTGTATTTGTGCTTAACATATATAGCTATCCTTAATTTTCTCCATCTTTTATTTAGTACTCTGAGTGGAAATTTTGTATCCCCTCTGTACAGTGTGTTCACAAAAAAATTAATTAAAAAATTAAAAAAACTCCTGTATATCAATTTTAAAATAAAAAATGCATGAACAAAGAAAAAAAAAGAAAACATTGACTTTCTTGATATACATGGCTTTGTTTGTATGGAATCACATCACAATCCAAAAAATCTCCCAAAAGTTTATGTCTAGAATCATGGAAAAGAAGGCTTCAGGTTGGAAAAATAACACTGATCCTTAACTTATAATTGCACTATATTTATAGTGTTAGTCAATGCTTTCTAAAGTATGAGAAGAGAAGGAAGGCATAAATGTGAAAGATGTCAGGTCTCTGTAGAATTTCTGTAGTTGTCATTTCATGTTATCTTTCTTCCTTAAAGCATGCTTTATTAAAACCCTCTGGGTTGATATTGGTTGGACTAATTGGTAACCTTCCCCGGGAAATGAAGCTGATTTTAGACTACCGATGATTTGGTAAATAAAAGAATGATGAGAATGAGCACAGATATTGTCACAAAATAAGCCGACAAAGTTCAATTGCTGAACAGCAAACAAAGCAGCTTCAAGTCCGATGATCCACATTGGGACATATATTGATAGATACATATGTATACATATACACACATACGTGAAAAAGTAAATATCCAGTAGAAGATAGAGAAACTTGGTGTGACAAGTACTAAACTATATCAAACTGGTTGCAGTAAAGGTACAGTAAAATGTCAATAGTTTAGCATAGATTTTGCATAGATTTGTAAAGGATGAAAATTTTTCCTTCATTTTATACTTTACAAATGTCCTTAGTATGTATTAAGTTTTTTTATATTGTAGTTGGAGCATCTATACAATGCTGAGAATTGGGATTACATAAAGTATGCAACATGAATAGGCCAGCCTGAATAGATAAATTCATTAGATTCTTATTTCCATTTAACTACCAGGAAAAATGGAGTTCAGTTCAGATTTTATGTAGAGCACTGGCCTTGAACACAAAAGCACCATTCACGCCGTGAGTTTAAGCCCTAGGATCTACAGAAACAAAAACACTAAATACAACTTGGAGTTAGATATTTTATAATGAAGCATTTTTATATGCTGTACCTTGTTAGAAAGACTAAATTTCTGTGTTAGCTTTATAACCTACCATAATAAGTGATATTGTCCATTTAGTAAGCAGAAAGGCTTACACTGATTTATAAGTTTGAAGGTTTCAGTGTATGTTCAGTTGGTTTTATTGCTTTGGTGTCCTGTGGCAAGACAATGTCAAGGTGGGGAGTATGTCAAAAAGAAATGTTTTTGACCTAGAATGATTAACAGATAAAAGAACAAAGTAGATGAGAGTCCATGTTCTCATAGGTTTCACTCTGAAGAACTTAATCTCCAAAAGAACTATTCAGGTATTCTCCACAGTCTGGGAGGAAATGTAAAGTCAATTTTGTTTAACATATAGGTCTTTCTGGGGCATTCTAAATTTAAATGGCAACACCTTCACCAATGATAATGACTTGTCCAGGGGTGGAAGCAACTAGATATTGCTATAAATTCTAATCAGATATCAGCAGACTAAATATTTTATGGAATTCCTATTAAAACTTTTTCTTGCAGGCTGACTGGGTTTTCATACTACACATGTGTATATCTGTGTGTATGTGTGTGTGTGTATTTGAATAAACTAATATAGCAATGTAACAGATAAAATTATTAGTATGGCCTTTTTCTTCTCATACCATGAAAGCCTGCCACAAATCCAATCAAATCCCATTCAAGATTCAAACATTAATGCTGTCCCAAAAGTTCTGTACACAAACCCATGTACATACACTTCATTTAAGACGGCAATGGTATATGAAAATTTTAAGTCTTCCAATTACGTTGTCACCAAGGAAACAACGTACAATATTTCCTTTAAAAATATCTAGATTGTAGAACACTTTAGCCAGAAAATTGAAGCACTATACATTACAGGATTTAATTTAAATATTTAGTCACTGAAATGGATATTCAATATCCACAACTTAGAGTTCTTTTAAAACACATAATTGCAAACCTCATCTATTACCATCTTCCGTGAAGACAGTCCTTGCTGAAAACGAACCAAATGTGGTAAACCAATTAAAATGTACGCCATTGTTAAATGCTATTGTTTTAAAGCATGGAAGTGACAGAGCAATTAATGCCAGTGAACAGCCGGTTCTAAGAAGTATGAAAAGTGATTATTTTGTACTCTAGGTGGAAAACTCCACAGATGTTTCAGATTGTGCTTCGTTCTAGGCATTTGTGAGATACATTTTGGAAAGCACAATGAATGAAAACATATTGTTTTATAAAGATTTGCTGGCTGAGAAACCAGGGAAAGAAAACTTATTGAAGTGTTTCAAATGAGAATACAGACAATAGGGTGGGTAAGATGTGATATTCAGCTTTAAATACAGATTGAAGCAAACCAAAGAATGGGATTTTTTTCCCGTAACAAATGCTTTCTTGGTATATTGAGCTATACACTATAATGAAAAGTCAGGAAAAAACACTGACGCCTGTTGAATTTCTTTCTTAAGAGAATCTTAAATGACAAAGGTGAAGAAATTTAAGTATGTTAATAAAACATTATCAAGTATTTAATTTTTTGATTAAAAGTTAAAACAAACTGACAATTAGTCCATTAAGATTTATGTTTCCTGTCATATTTTGTTTTCTCTTTGTTCCTCTTTTTTGGGTGGTGATTTTTTTTTCAGAAATGCAACCTAGTCTTAATCATTACCCACAAAATTTATGCTGTCATAGAATCAGAGAGTTTTATTTATTAAATTAAGACTACAATAGGCTCGGGAAGGGAGGTGAAGGGTAAACAAAGGAGGAGGCTGCAATGCTTGGTAAGAAATGTATGCATTATCCTGCCCATGTAATTGTAGCCCCTCTGTACAGTATGTTCTCAAATGAAATAAAATAAAATTAAAAAAAGACTAGAATAGGCTCATTTTATGTTAACCCAAAATATTAACACCAAAATAATTTTTCACTAAAAAAAAATTCATAAAAAATTATGAGGACTTGGTGGAAGATGGAGGAGGAGAAGCTGGAGGGTAAATAAGCTCTTGCACAGAAAGTAGTTTTAGTGTTCCAGTGAACAGTCGTAGGCCAGAGTCACACCAAGTGTGCCATCACAGTACAGAGAGTTTGGCCAGAGAGGGAAAATCCAGGCAAGATGACAGATCTGAGCACTTGCCAGTAGCCACAGCTATGGTGGCAGTAGGGACAGTTCCAGTGGCTGTAGCCACCATACCTACAGAAAGAGTCCACGACAAAGGCCCCAGACGTGGCCTGTGAGCAGATTCTACTCACCAGCAAGAACTGTCAAGGAGCAGATCTCTTCATCCTGCAGATCACAGACCAGAGACGACCCAGGAACCAACACTCTGGCATGAGCAGAATCCTGACATCCTCACTCCTTCTCAGGGGGCAGAGAAGAGAAGGCCATCCTTTCCCCACCACCAGAGATCTCCATCTAGGACTCTTACCTATGTAAGGCTGAGCAGCTAGCTCCAACTCATTCCTTGGAAGAAAACAAAGGAGTCATTTGGCAAGTCACAGGAAGTAGACATGACCTGCCAGGCTCAGCTCCACCCAGGGGAATGTCACCCCAACCAGCCAGTGGCAGCTCTGTCCTTGGAGGAGTGATTTCCTTCACAGGGCAAACAGAGCCAGAAGCTGCCCCTCCCTACAACAGTCTAGACAAACATTTGAAACTCAGGAAACATAAATCCTGAGAATGGGCTTCCCAAGTGTTTCAGGAGTTGCCCCTCAGGGAAAAGCTACTGTTTCTGAAAGGCCTCAACTACCCAGAACCTAACCTCATCACAGCATCTCCACACTGGAGGAAACAGCCATCTCCCTCATTTGTGATACTCAAAGCAGATCTCCTTCCCATTGAAGTAGCCTGGGAGGAGGATCACAAAATCCTGAGTAAAGCAGAGCATTTTTCTGCCTGCCCCAAAAAATTTACTTAAGAAATCAATCAAGCAAAACGAAAACTAAACACCACAAGCACACCAGACTCCACCAAGAGACTGGTTATGGACACAGGGGAAATAAAGGATCTTCCCATTCCCTCCCACCAAAAGAACCCAAAAATCAAATCAAAGAACTCTTTTTTTTATCTTTTTTTTTTCAATTTTAATTTTTTAAAAAGTGTTTGATGTTAATTTTTTCTCATAATTTTTATTTTTGGGGTGTGTGTGTGTGTGTGTGTGTGTGTGTGTGTGTGTGTGTGTGTGTGTGTGTGTGTGTGTGTGTGTGTGTGTGTGTGTGTGTTTAAACTCTTTTGACCTTTTGGTCCTTTATATTGTTTTCATTTTTCTCTATTTATTCGTTTTTGTTTTACTTAATTGCTGTTCTGCTCATCCCCCGATACATACCTGCGGTCGATAATTAGATGTTATTCTCCATTCTTTACATAATCCAGAAATTTATTTATTACTCGATTCAAAAGGTCTTAGGCTGAACTTCTTGAACAGCAGTATTATTTTTTTACACCAATATAATTTTCAAGTACCTAATTTTAATTTTTTTTATTTTTTAGTTTTCCATGTTTCCTTTCTATCCCTCCTTTCATCTCATCCTATCCTTTTCTTCTCTCAATATCATTTCTTTAAACTTACATAATTTTTAAGTGTTTCACTTCTTAAATTTAAATTTTTGTTTATCAATTTCTTATTTATTGTTTAAAAAAATCTCTCTGTTATCATTCTGTCCAATCCATTTCCTGCTCAGACATAAGGACTTGGTTAAATTCACTCTTCTCTTACCTCTCCACATCCCTCTAATCCTATTTTTCTCCACATTTCTCCCTAAACCTAATAATTCCTGCTTTTATTAGCCCATTCGTCCATGGTTGTTTGCAGTTGAATAGATTGTATCTGATGAACTAGATTGTATCTGCAACCATTTTGACTGTGCAACTACAGGACTCAGGTTGATGCTTGCCTTAAAATAGTGTTCTAGCGTAAAATTGGTTTTACTTTCATACTAAATGGGCAGAACAAGCGGAAAAACACAAGAAAAATGGCAAGTCTGGGTATATGAATTCCCAATCATGATAATCAGGTGACAGAATATTTAATGAATAATCCAGAGAAGAGTTCCCAAAAATCTCTACAAACACTAGTGGTAAACATGGTGAATGAATAGATTGAAAACTTGGAAAGGATTCAGTGTGAGCATGATAGAGAGCGAGAGGGGGTAAACCAAAGATTAATACAGGAATCTTGTGAGCATGAGGAAGCTACTCAAAGATTAATACAGCAATTGCATGAGCAGATTGAGAACAGTCAAAGAGAGATATAGTAATCGCATGAGAAGGCTGAGATCAGTCAAGGAGAAAGAGGAATTGCATGATTGTGAGGAAGCTAATCAAAGAGTAATACAGGACTTGCGAGAGAGGGTGAGAATAGACCAAGATCAATAAAGGCATTCATGGAATCCATGAACAGACAGCTGAATGAATTCAGGGAGACCACAAAGGGAATTCTCAGTAGAGCCCAAGAAAAGGACTGGGAGTCCAAGTAAACCATAACGAATCAACTAAGTGATTTGAGAAGAAATACTGAACGACAAATTAAGGAAGTAAAGTTCATACAAGACCTAAAACAAAGCTCCAACAAAGATTTGGAGCTATCAAAGCCAAACAATTAGAAGGAAAAGAAATTTTAAAAACCAAGTAGAAAGTCTTGACAGTCGGTTAGACCATGCAGAAGATTGAATGTCGGGGATTGAAGACAGACTAGATATTATAGAGAAAGAATGTATAACTATCCAAGACAAATCCTAGAAATATGATAGATCTATTCAACAATTGGAAGGCACCATCAGAAGACCTAATCTGAGAATAATGGGTGTAGAGGAGCACCTAGAGACAGAAGTTAATGGTTTAGGAAATTTATTTAACAGAATCTTACTAGAGAACTTCACAAACATGCAAAAAACAGGCCTATTGAGATATAAGAAGCTTTTGGAACCACCAAACCAGACTTACAAAAGGTACTTAAAGATGTCCTACACATAGAAAACCAATAAGATCACAATAAATGCCAAGAAACAGCATCTAAGGGAATAAAATTAGAACTCAACACAAAAAAGCCACCAAAGAAAGTCCTGTAACACATGGAGGCTGAACAACACACTGTTGAGTCACCAGTGGGTCATGGAAGAGATTAGAAAGGAAATGCAAAGTTCATGATATTCAATAAAAAAGAACACATAAATTACCACCTCCTCTGGGACACAGGAAATGCAGTACTCAGAGGCAATTTTATACCTCTAAGTTCCTACATCAACAAATTAAAGAAATCTGAAACCAACAATTTAATGAGACATATGCCCCCCCTTGAAAAAGAGCATCAAAATAAGCCCCAATCCAGTAGATGGAAAAAAATATTTAAAATTAAATCAGAATTAAATGAATTAGAATCCAAAAAAAGCCATAGAAAGAATCAACAAAACAAAGCTTTGGTTCTTCGAAAAAATTAACAAAAATTGACAGACGCCTAGCAAATCTTATCAGAAAAAGAAGAGTACATGGAAATAAACAAACTCAGAGAGGAGAATGGAAACATCACCACAGAAACAACCAAGAACCAGAACATTATAAGGGGATACTTCTCAAACCTTTATGCTAATAAGTTTGAGAACCTGGTAGAAATTGACCATTACCTAGCAAATATTGATATGCCAAAACTAAACGAAGTTGAGTTAAACCAACAGGCCAATATCAAGCATTGAAATAGAAACAGCAATAATAGAACTCCCATCTAAGAAAAACCCAGGACCAGATGGATTTACAGTAAAATTCCACAAGGCCTTAAAAGCAAAGCTAACACCAATACTCCTCCAATTCCTCAATGAAATTGAAAGAGAAAGTGCACTATCGAACTCATTCCATGAAGCCATCATAACCCTCATCCCAAAACCAGGCAGGGACTCATCAAAGAAACAGAACTATAGACCCATTTCTTGATGAACATTGATGCAAAATTTCTCAACAAAATTTTGGCCAATCGACTTCAACAATTCATCCAAAAAATCATACACCACGATCACACAGAATTCATTTCAGGGTTGCAAAGCTGATTTAATATATGCAAATCAATTAATATAATTTACAACAACAACAAGACCAATGATAAGAACCACATGGTTATCTCAATAGATGCAGAGAAAAGCATTTGACAAGTTCCAAAACCCCTTTATGATGAAGGCTCTGGAAAAATTAGGAATCCAGGGAACATTCCTCAATACAATAACGGCTGTATATGACAAACATACAGCCAGCTTTATACTTAATGGTGAAAAACTAAAGCCATTTCCTCTTAGGAAAGAGACAAGGATGTCCAATTTCTCCACTTCTCTTCAATGTAATATTAGAATGTGTAGCTACAGCAATAAGACAAGATGCAAACATTAAAGGATCCAAATATGGAAAGATGAAGTAAAACTCTCCATCTTTTTAGATGACATGATCTTATATTTAAAGAATCCCACAGAATCCATTGCCAAATTACTTATGCTGATTCAAAACTTTGGCAAAGTAGCACGGTATAAAATTAACCCTCAAAAATAAATAGCTTTACTGTATGCCAACAACGAGAAAGGCATGGCTGACATAAGGAAAGCAATTCCATTCGTAATAGCCCCACAAAAAATAAAATATCTAGGAATTAGTTTAACCAAAGAAGTGAAAAATCTCTATGATGAAAACTTAGAAAACCTGAAAAAGGAAATCCAAACTGAACTTAGAAAGTGGTAAAAAAATCCCATGATCCTGGATTGGAAGGATCAACATCATGAATCTGGCAATACTTCCTAAAGCGATGTAAAAATTCAATGTGATACCTGCGAATATTCCGACCTCATTCTTCAAGAAAATAGAAGAGGCAATCCAAAAATTCATATGGAACAATAAAAGACCCCGAATAACAAAAACAATCCTCAACAGAAACAACAGTGCTGGAGGAATATCAATAGCAAATTTCAAAATCAACTACAAAGCCATAGTAATCAAAACAGCTTGGTGCTGGCACCAGAACAGATCTCAGGACCAATGGAATAGAATTGAAAACCCAGAAATTAACCCACTGACATATAGATCCAATCTTCGCTAAGGGAGCTAAAAATATTAGAATGGAAGAAAGACAGCTTCTTCAGTAAGTGGCTGGCAAAATTGCTTAATCACTTGTAGAAAACTAAAGCTAAATCCTTATATATCACCCTGGACCAGAATCAACTCCAAATGGATCAAAGACCTGGAGTCACAGAAGACACCCTAGGTCTCCTTGGCACAGGCTGAAATTGTCTTAATAGAGACCCAGAAACACAACAAATCAAAGAAAGATTGGACAAATAGGATTACATGAAATTGCAGAGCTTCTGCATGGCCAAGGACATAGATAGCAAGATCAATAAAAATCCCACCGATAGGGAGAAGATCTTCACTAGCCATACAACAAACAAGGGTTTCATATCTAAAATATACCTGGAACTCACAAAAGCAAATCCAACAACAAATCCTCAAAGAAAGAAACAACTGCCCAAAAATAAGTGGGCTAAAGACTTACAGAGAAACTTCTCTGAAGAGGAAGGAAGGATGGTCAATAGACATATGAAGAAATGCTCAACCTCCCTAACCATAAAAGAAATTCAAATCTCAACAACATTGAGATACCACCTCACCCCAGTCAGAATGGCTATAATCAAGAACTCTAATAACAACAGATGCTGGAGGGCATGTGGAGAGAAGAGTACCTTGCTGCATTGTTGGTGGGCGTATAAAAACTTGTTCAACCACTTTGGAAAGTAGTATGGAGGTTCGTCAAAAGACTCCACATAGTGCTCCCCTATTTCCCAGCTATCCCACTTTTGGGCATTAACCCAAATGATCACAAACATGACCATACTAAAGCTTCCAGCGCAACTATGGTTATTGCAACTGTATTTACCATAGCTAAGATATGGAACCAACCCAGATGGCCCTCAGGAGATGAATGGATCAATAAAATATGGTATATATACACAATGGAATTCTAGGCCTCCATCAGAAAGAATGACATTGCCCCATTTGTTAGGAAATGGAAAGACTTGGAAAAAATTATATGAAGTGAAGTAAGCCAGGCCCAAAGAAATATAGGCCCCATGGTTTCCCTTATTTGCAAGAACTAGTATATTTGTGAGACAAGCAGAAACGGTCAGATAAGTTATGTTAGGCAAAATGAACCCCAAGATAAGGAATCAAATGGTTTTTTTCTCTCTTGCTATTGTTCCTAGCATATTTATAAGATGATTTCTTTGTTGCTTTGTAAGTCCTTCCCCCATGGTATAACCCCTGTTTTCACTGTATTTGATGTTGTTATAATTTGTGGAGGAGTAGGGAAAAACAAATTCTTTAAATAGGGATACAGGTGGACCCATTGCAACAATCAGATGTACAACACGTTATGTTAGCGCATGCATGGGTTGGTTAGGGGGGGAGATGGGAAGGTATGGTAAGGGAAAACAAAGGAGGAGGCAACAATGCTTGATAAGAAATGTAATCATTACCGTACTCATGTAATTGTAACCCCTCTATATGTATTTTCACAATAAAAAATCATGAAATAATAAAGTAAAAATTAATGTCAAATTTTTTGTTATTGTTGTTGGTCATGGGGCTTTAACTCTGGGCCTGGGCAATGTCTCTCAACTCTTCAGTTCATTGATACCACTGTACCACTTGAGCCACAGTGTTGTTTCTATTTTACAAGTGGGTTATTGGAGATAAGAGTCTCACAGACATTTCTGCCCAGGCTGGTTTTGAACCACTATCCTCAATCTCAGACTCCTTAGTAACTACGATTAGAGGCATGAGCCACCAAAGCCCAAACCATGTCAATTTGTAAAAAGCCAGCTTATTGTAACTTCTGTTTTTTTCCCAATAAACAATCTTACTTTTTAGCATTAGTTTATAACTATGAGTTATTTTTAGATGTAACTGTGAAATTTTTAATAGAATCAAACATATTTTTAATATTTCTCAGTACCTCACAAAATCCCTGTAATTGACTTTCCCCAAAGTCAATTATTACATACTACATTACTCACTATTATTGCACTCTGTATTACATATAGTGTGAAGCAAAAATAGTTTGGACCATTTTATTTAAATTATTAGATGGTATTTTAGCATTATAAATTCGCATCTGTGATTTTAAAAGAAGGAAAGAAGATTTTAGAGTTAAAATCAAATGTAAATGCATAGTGTATCCTAATTAAAGCAAAATTTATGAGTTCACACAGACAAAATTATTTTCTTTCCACTAAAGGCTTTGAAGTAATACTATTGGAAATAGTGACGTAAGAGGAGGAAGAATTCAAATGATGTCAAAGAATGTCTGTTATTGTGCTACCCCCTCCACTAACAAGACCTACCTGGTCCCAGATGCCACAAAACTTCAAGTATCTCTCTTAGAACTCTATTTGGAAAAGTTCTAAATAACTGATTATATATGTACTTTCTGTCATATGAAACAAAATATAGACACAAAACAATTGAAATAAAATGCACACATATGTTGAAGTCACCACAGCTGGAAAAACAACCAACAAAGTAGAACTCCCCCAGGAACAAAAACTTGTTGTGCCTGATTATTTTTAAGCACAAAAACCTCAAATACATGTTACCCTTGAGTAGATCCATAAAGATAACTGTCTCAGAAGTACGGTTGTGTTAATTTGTAATTAAATTCATCTAGATGAACCTAATATAGCAAATCACGTGAATGGATCAAATTGTTTAAAAGCTGCACATATTTAAAAGAATAAAATAACAAAAATCATCACATACTTAAAAAATTCAGAAATGCAACCAATAAGTCCAATAGTATCCATATTGAGACCTAAATCCTACTGATTTAACAAGAACAAAATACGCAAATAATAGAATCTGAGCTGTGTACCTGAGTGTACATAATTTTAAACTACTCCAAATTACACTTTGTAGAAGACTGAATGTGGGCTATCTGAAGGAAAACATCAACCCATGATATAAATGACATTAAAAATCTCATTAAAAGAGAGAAGTAGTTTCTGGAAAATGCTATTTTAAAAAGTAGTGGTCAAAATCTTTCTAGTACTGACAAAATTGCATACCTATTTAGTTATATCCAAAAATGACACAATATACTCAAGCTGATTTGAAACTTTGAGAAAGTAGCGGGATACAACTATAACATAATTATGGATGTGACTCTGGCATGGAATTAATTTCCTCTTTGATCTGACAAAAATATGTGAAAGAACAGAACTTCAACTAACTATCAAGACCTAACAAACATATAGCCAGAAAAGTCATCATGTAAGCTGTTTTGCAACTGGGATAAAAGAAATGTTATATACCGATTCTGTATTTATTGTAAATATTGTTTTGTTTCATATATTTCCTTTAGCTTGCATTTTTCAAACATTGTGTTAATGATGTATATCTTGGTAACTAATTTTGGATTCCTCCTTCAATTTAGTTTTGAAAATAATATCTTACTTCAGTTCCTAACCCATGAAATGATGTTGATTACAAAACAACTGCTAATAACCACTGTTTATAATACACAAAATCTCATAAGCATGACACCAGCAAGCATTGATTAACATTTGATATCATGGTCTCATGACTGATGAAGCCTATCTGCCTGAGTATAGCTGTACCAAGATTCCTCAGCCTAAATTTATCCACTGTTAAAAAATGTTTATATCTTTATTTGTCACCCATTGTAGATTAAACCTGAGTACAAAGCCTAAGGAAAATGATAAGGTGAGAATATAGCTTTTCTAGATATGAAGTAAAGAAAATGCAGCATAGAGTAACTCACTGGTTTAAAGTCAACCTATTTCTCCAAAACATTCTAAGCATTTCCTTACTATGTGTATTATTCTCAAGAAGGGAATGGGGAATACGAGAAGAGGACTAACCTAGCATTATCTTCAAATACACATAAGTTGGATTTTCCTCTTTATTTTCCTATAAGCATTTTTGATAAAAAACTGTTTGAATGACTGATTTCCATGTCTGATATAATATATCCTAGTTGCATAGTCCAAAGTACATTCAGAAAATGCTATATAGCAATTAAGTCCGGGCAGAAAAAATGGCATCTCTAACTATGTGACGCCCAATTATTAGCTATTTCATTATGCCCCAATTTAATGAATGTTATTGTTTAAATCTTTATAAAGTATTAATTAAAATCGATCAGTGTCCTATAAAATAATTGTATATAATTTTATCCTAGAATCATTCAAGAACTGCCCATTCAATCATGACATACATCACATTCCATTGGTATTCATATGGATAGGAATGAGTTTCTTAGGATTTCCTGCCTGCCATTTGGAGGTGGCAGGACCAGGATTCAAACTGTGGGCTCCAGCTCCCATTACTTCAACCCAAGGATAGGAACTTATCGGTCTGTCCAAGAACATCAGCAAGACCAATGATTAGGCAGGCACCAGTGGTTCTCAGCAGTCCTCCTTGATACTTACAAGGCTGTGATAGGAGGATCGTGGTCAAAGTCACACTAAGTAGGGAAATCCTTGAGACCCCCTGTCCAACTTCATTGTCAACAAAGCCAGAAATAGAGCCATATGGCTCCAGTGGTAGAGGGTTAACCTTGAGCAAAAGCAGCTCATGGACTGTGCCCAGATACTGAGTTCAAGGTCTAGGACAGGCAACAAACAGACATACACAACAATCTGTGCAGAAATCCTGCTAAAACTGGTCACCCTCTTTTCCCCAGCTGAATTGGACAGAGTTCCCTGGGAAAGGGGCTGGGGGAGCCACTGTCATCTTGACTCGACCCATTCTGCATGCATCACAGGATTCCGGCCACATTATTTCATGGTTCTTTCTGACCAATGGGATACAAGAATTGTATTCCATGATACCTGGTAGATGGACTAGGCTCTGTTAGCACACTTGGAGGCTGAGATCCACAGAGGGAAAATCATGCCACAGGAGAGGAGGGCCTGCTGCAGGCACCCGGGGCCACCTGGCAGCTCAGTGCCAGACTGAGTTGGAGCCACAGACCCTCCATCCCATGAGCTGACACCACAGCATGCATGGGGATGGGAAGCGGGACATATGTGCCTCTGAGAAGAAAATCTGCTTCATCCATGACCTGCCTGATGAGGTGGACTTCCAGAGTCCAGCAGGTGAGCACCACCATTGATGCAGCCAGCTGTCGGCACACATCCGAACCATTGAGGAGTCCCTTGTGGTATGTAAAATGCAGATGTTGGTCCTGCATATGCTCTGTTGGGAGAATGCTGAGTGCAGGCACTGGCTGTCCCAGGAGAAGATGGAGAAGAGGACAGTGCTGCAGGAGCTGCTATTGCTCCTCGCAGGGGAAGGCACAGACAGCAGTCTCCAGATGCCAGCACAGGCTGAGCCCCCCACCACCAACACTGCTTCAGAGGCCTCAGGGCCCATGCTGGGTGAAATGAGGGAGCAGCAGAAAGATTTTGAAGAATTGAAACTTGAAGACAGCATGGAAAATGCCAGAGGAGAGGTCAGGGTTCCCGACGCCAGAGTGGACTCTCCCCGAAGGAGCACATCCTGCTACAGATGCCCCACATCCAGATCTGCCCACAGCTCCCAGGCTCAGGGGAGGAGTGCTCCCTCACTTACTTCTATAGACCGATGTGGATGATGACTTTCTATGTGACATACTGACTCTCAAATCCTTGGCAGCCACCAGAAGTAGATGGCCAGGTGGCCTTCCCTGAGGCCTCCATCTGCCGGATGATGAAAAGGTTAAACTGGGGGTTAGGTAAGGCAGATGATGCCAGGACTTGGCCCAAACTCAAGGGACATCTAATGGCTCATTGGTGGCCAGGAAAGAGGCCCATGTTATGCTTATCACAAAGAATAAATTGTTTTCAAAACAAAAAAAAGGCCTCCAACAAAGATTTGTTCTTCCATTCTTGAGGCTTGAACTGAGGGCTTGGCCACTGTCCCTGAGCTCTTTTTGATCAAGGCAGGCGCTCTACCACTTGAGCTCCACCTCCCCTTCCACCCTTTTCTGTGTTGAATAGAACCCAGGGCTTCAGGCATGCTAGGCGACCACTCTACTACTGAGCCACATTCTCAGCTATGAAGATTCTCCCCCTTCACAAACCCATATGGCCATTCCTCAGATAAATAGTAAGTAGGGTCTAGAATGAATATGAAGCACAAGTCTGGTTCACAACAAAATACTCCCCCGCCCCCTCTTCCCACACCCTTAGTTGAAGTTTCTCTTCTACCATTGAAGGATGAGAGAGGAAGAGGGGAGTCCCAAGAGAGTACAAACAACAGTGGCCCCCTGAGTCCCACATCCTCCCCCACATAAGTGGTCCTCCAGATTCTAATCTTACCTGACTCAATGTGGAGTCTACACTGTCTCCCCACCTCTGCAAGCCTCAGGATGAAATAAAGGTCAGCCCTGGCCTCAGCCCAAACCCAGGGTGGAAGCTTCTAGTCACAGACCCACTTCCACCTCTGACTGCCCCGAGTTAGGCCGGACCCACAACTCACCACTACATTGGCAGTGATGACCTCATGGATGGATTGCAGGAAGAAGTTCTATGGCAAAGAGTAGAAGCAGAAGTGTGAGCAGGGCAGAAGGAGGTAGGGAGATTGCTCAGGGATCTTCCTTGTAGCCCACCCATACAGCCAGAGCCATGCTGACCCAAAGCACGGACCAAGCCAAGGGGTGAGATGAGATGGAGGAGCATGGGACTAAAGGAGGTACTGCTTTGCCTTGGAGCACTTGAAAATTCCAATTATATTTGGCCCATGCCAATCTCAAAGACAACACGCAATGCCTCTCCTTGTTGTTGTTGGCTGTGAGCATTGTCCCTGATCTCTTTTTCTCAAGGCTGGCACTCTACCACTTGAGTCACAGGGCCACTTTTGTTTTCTGACGGTTCATCAAGGATAAGAGTTTCACACACTGTCCTGCCCAGACTGGCTTGGCACCGTGATCCTCCAGGTCTCAGCTTCCTGAATAGCTAGGATGACAATCATGAGCCACCAGTGCCCAGTATGTGATGCCTTTTGAAGGCATCTTGGCGAGTCTGTAAAGGAGCCCCAAAAGGCCTGGATATACGATGACCCAATTAAGGAGCTTGAATAAGGGAAGGCTGACCTTCTAGCCATTCTGTTTCCCCAAAATTAAAGATGCCAGATGGTGTTGTATGCATCAAACAACTAGGCCAGCAGCCACCAGGCTTAGTGTGGAAAAAGTAGAGAATACCCAAAGATTGAAATTTAGAAATCTCTGATTTTTGAATGCATGTGGTGTGTGTGTGTGTGTGTGTGTGTGTGTGTGTGTGTGTGTGTGTGTGTGTGTGTGTGTGTGTGTGTGTGTGTGTGTGTGAACTCAGGGCCTAGGCTCTATCCCTGAGTTTTCTTGCTCAAGGCTAGTGCTCTGCCACTTGAGCCACAGCCCCACTTGCTTTTCGATGGTTAATTGTAGGTAAGAGCCTCAAGGACTTTCCTGCCCAGGGTGGCTTTGAAGCATGATGGGAGGCCCAGGGAAGCAAGAGTAAACACAACTCGCAGGTACAATCCTTATGGTGGGCCACTCCTGCCCCCTGGTGGCCAGATGCGAAACATGCGGCCCTGTGCCATCATCCTCTAGAGTTCAATTTGGGGAAGTGACCAGGGCCAAGCTGACTTTTGCTCACCCTGATTGCTGATGCCAGAGCAGGTTTGTTCCACCCTAGGCCAAGAGAGCGCCAGGAGGCCCGGCTTACCAGGGACACAAGGAAGGGAGAGGTCAGCGCCAGGCTGTGCTAAGAGCCTTTGCCCACGGATACCCCAACTTGGCCTTACTTATTACCATAAGACCTGTCAAAGAAAAACCCCCCAAAAAAAAAATTGGAGCAGTGCCTCCAAGTGGTAGAACTCTAGCATTGAACCAAAGAGCTCAGGGAAAGGGCCCCTAAACTTTGAGTTCAAGACCCCCAGCTGACCTTCCCCCATAAAACACAAGTTGGCTAAATGTGATCTAGTAGGATTTGTGAAGTGTTTCTGAAGAATGGTGATACTGAAAAAAGCACCCTAATTCTAATGACAGCTGAACTTTTGACATACAGCTATGTGGTGAGTCCTTCAGAAGGCACTATTTGTTGGGTCCTTCCCACATGGGGGTTTTGTGCTGAGTCCTCAAAAAGGTGCTGTTTGCTGAGTCATCCCAAAGGGTGCTATGTACTGAGTCCATGAGAAGAGTGCGCCGACCTGGGTTTTTCAAAGGGTGCTGTGTGCTGAGTCCATTACACAACGTACTGTATGCCGCGTCCTTCAAAAGGTGTGGTGTGCTAATTCATCCTAAAGGGTCCTGCTATGTGCTGAGCCCTTCAGAAGAGAGGGATGATGCGAGTTTTTTGAATGTGTGTGCCAAGTCCTTTACACAGGGTGCTCTGTACTGTCCTTCAAATGGTGCTGTGTGCTGAGTGCTTCCACAGTTTGGCATGTGCTGAGTCCTTCAAAATTTTTCTGTGTGCTGAGTTTTTCGAAGGGTGCTGTGCACTGGGTGTTTCACACAGGGTGCTTCATACTCAGCCCTTCAAAGAGTGCTGTGTGTGGAGCCTTAACACAGGGTGTGATGAGTCTCTGGGAAAGAGTGCTACATGCTGAGTTTTTCAAAGCATGCCATGCATTAAGGCCTTTACACTGCGGGCTATGGACTCCCTCCTTCAAAGGATGCTGTGTGCTGAGTATTCTACCCAGTGTACTACATGCTGAGTCCTTCAAAGAGAGCTGTGTGCTGAGTCCTTTACACAGGGTGCTTTGTGCTATTTTTGGAAGTGGGCTGTGTGCTGAGTCATCCCAAAGCGTACTATGTTCTGAGTCCTTGAGAGGTGGTTATCCCCAACAATCACACACACACAAACACAAACACACATACACACGAATGTCACCATGCACCTGTTTGGTGTGTGGAGTGGAGGGGGATGGAGGAGAGTCTCCCCCAGCGGTGGGGCTGAGGGGATATTTGATTCCCCGGGCCGGTAGTGGGGTTGGGGGTGGGGGGAGTGCTGAGCTGAAGTAATGCTGCAATTGCCATGGTCTGGAAGCCTCAGGGCCCAGTCAGGGCTGCTGTGGCCAGGGGTGGGGGGCGTGGCCCAGGGGAGGAGGGGACAGGACCCAGGGACCCACTTTGGTGGCAGCAATGGCCAGGGGCCCAAGGGGCAAGGGCGTGTGCACAGCAGGAGTGGGGTGGCCCAGGAGAGGAGTATAGGGCTGAGAGAGAGCAGAGAGAAGAGAGAAGAGTGAGTATGAGCACAAGCACCAGTGGAAATGGCTTCAGTGGCTGGTGGACGCCCAGATCATAGTGTGGGTCCTGGCCGGTAACATAAAGCATGTGGAACATTCATGGCAGGCACATTGCTGCACACAGTCCTGCGGAAGCGCAGCAGCCATGGCGGCCCTGAGTCTGAGGTCCCAGTTCGGGGAGCACAGCACAGGCACTGGCTGCTGAGGCAGAGGCAGTGGCCAAGGGGAAGAGGCCGTTGAAACAGCGGCAGTGGCTGAGGAGAAAGAGCAGAGGCTTCCCACAGCCCCTCCACACACCCGCAGATGTCCCCGCCCCCTCCCAGCAGCCCTGCGTCTCAAACATGGCGCTGCCGGCTGTGACCCACGGAGCCTCTTGCAGTCACGCGGCAGAGAGGGCCCACCCCTGGCCGACTTGTGGCCCGACTTAGTCACAGCCCCGGGTCCTCAGACTCTGGGTGCACACCTGGATTCGCAGACTACAGCTTCTCCCAGCAGCACACATGTGTGGCCGCCCTGCAGGCCCACACCCCATGACCCCTGCCCCCTGCGACCCCTCCTACTCTATGGCTTCCCCCCCACCCCCACTGACCAGCGCCTCTGGCCTCCCCTCTCTTGTCCCACCTGCACCTCCCCCGTGCCCTACAATCCTCCCTGGCTCTGCCACAAATGCACCCCATGGGTGGGGGGTGGAGGTGGGTGTCGACCCGGGGATCCCACCCCATCCATAGCGGCCAGTGTCGCAGGAAAAGGGGAGCTGCAGGGATGGGTGAGGAGGGGCCAACACAGAGCCCCTGTCTTGGAGCAGTTGGAGCCACACAGCCGCATATCTGCACCCTTTCTCTCGTTGGTGGAAACTTGGTGGCTTTAGTCAGAGGTGGGAAGCAGGACCTCCACACCTGCCTTCTAGGGTATTCTCCTTTTTACTGGGGAGGGGTGTGTTGGATGCAGAAGGTAGCCCCCCCTTGTGAGCCCTTGTCTTCTGTGCTCAGTGACCCTTTCACCTGAGGACGTTCCCAGAAAAGCCCACTAGAGAGGTGAGAGCACTGTGGTCAGCTAGAAGGTGGATATTTGGGAGAAAAATGTACCCCCTCTCACAAACATACACTCGGCCTGTACCTCCAACCCCAGCTGTCAACAGTTCTGACTGGGTGATCACATTTCCCAGCTCTGCCAACCTCTGCTAGTGCTCCCAGTACATGTGGTCTCCTCATCTTCCCCAAGAACCTGCCAAGTCACCCAGAAGTAACTAGGCTGGAAGTAGGGAGTCCATCCAATTATATAGCCTTTAGGACCCCATCAAAGTCCCCAACAATGCCCCCACCCCAGGTCAGACACTTTTCTGTAGGCACCATGACCCCTGCTTTGTTTTCTGTCCAGGCTCTGAAGAGCCACCTGTCTCCAGACTCCACCCAGTGTCCTGGCCTAGGGTTTTGGTGAATGGGGAGTCAAGGCTGGTTGTTCCCAGGGGAAAGAGTCTGGCCCTGAAGAAAGGGGGAGGCAGGGTGGTTCTGCATTATTAGAACATTGTTTCACTTGGGTGGGAGCACCTGGTTCTGACAAGGGAACCCCCATGCTTGAGCTGGTACATCATCCAAATGAGAAACCAACAAACTCAGGAGAGGCACTGCTCTGAGTCTGTGTGTGTGTGTGTGTGTGTGTGTGTGTGTGTGAGAGAGAGAGAGAGAGAGAGAGAGAGAGAGAGAGAGAGACAGAGAGACAGAGAAACAGAGAGACAGAGAGACAGAGAGACAGAGAGACAGAGAGAGACAGAGACAGAGACAGAGACAGAGACAGAGAGAGAGAGACAGAGAGAGAGAGAGAGAGAGATTGTCTTTCTCATTATACAGCCTGACTGTGCTCAGGTGAATGATCAGTTGGCAAATTGCTGGTGCTGCATGGATATGTCTTCTGTCACTGGTTTGGATTTGTATGTGTTTGTGTTTCTGTGTGTGTGTGTGTGTGTGTGTGTGTGTGTGTGTGTGTGTGTGTGTGTGTGTGTGTGTGTGTGTGTGTGTGTGTGTGTTAGGAGATCAGGGAGATAAGAACAATGAAAATATATTTAAATCACCCTGTCTAAAAAGAGCAAAAGCATTTTATTTGTTTTTCTTTATTCATTAATGCCCAGTACAAGCCCAGCCACATTTTTTGTTTTCTCTTTCACTGTTTCATGGCTCCGTTAGGAAAGGTTATAGTAGATGATCCTTTCCACCTCTTTCTTCTGCTTTCTTGCAGCCCACGGTAGCTGCTGGGCCTACATGGGTCTCCTCTAGGAGGCCTGTGTGAACCACACACCAGAGTAGACACCTGCCCTTCTGTCTTCAGCCAAAAGGCTCGTGAGGCTACTGTGACCACAGCCGCACACTTCCAGACAGACAGTCTGCTCTCGTGTGTATAGTGGGAGGTAATTCAAGGTTGGGAATGAGTCTGCCAAACATAAACAGGGAATGAGATGGGGGGAGTAGGGCAGGGGCTGTGACAAACAATGTGACAGGATAAGAGGGTTCATCACAACAAGGATGAGAGGGGAATCTTATCCAGGGTATTGACAGTGTCCGTGGGCATCTGGGCAGTGGGCTCCGGGCCCCCAATGGTGGCATGGATTCCCTCCTGGGGCAGTGCACTGGTGGGCAGTCCTCCCTGAAGTCCTGCAAAGTCCAATCTGTGTCCTTCCTGGGCTGTTTCCAGCTGGTCAATGGTAGGCAAGTATTTTCCCCCTGCTGGAGTCTGCTTGGGATCAGGACATGGCAGTTAGCTAGGGCTCTGTGAATGCCATTTTCTGTAACCTGCTGTAGGCTGTCTGCAAGGAAAAAGGGGTCTACTGACTTTGGAACCCATTAAGTTTGATTGGGACAAGTGAAAAATGCCAGCTTTTCAGAGATTTTTCTTGAAGCTGGCAATTTCTACTAATGCCTGGGATTCTGGGTCAAATTAGATGGACCATTTCAGCCACCAAACAATGATATTCAAAGCAGCACAGGCAGAGTTCCCAAGCCAGATGGTATGCTATGAATGTGGTGCCTTGACTGCCTTTCTCTGGCAGCTGCTGATTCTCCTCCGGCTTTCTCTAGGGTGATCACCACAGGCGAGGATGTCATGGGGAGCAGAGATTGTGACCTCGCCATCCACAGCCTGCCAGCTGTGAGCAGAGACAATTCCCAGCACCTGTACTGGACTCTGGGAGATTCAGAGACCCAGGATGCCTCAGGGATCCTTTCTCTGCAACATGAAACATGGGGGCTGGATGTGGTGGACCATCCTGTCTGACCCCAGGGAGTGGAGAGGAGGCCCCTTGAGCCGGGCGTTCATCTCAAGGCAACCTTATTCACAGCTAAGTGGGGAATTGAGTGCCACAGAGCTGGTCAGTGGCTGGACAGAGATCTTTGAGAAGATAGGCATCCCAGAGGCCCCTTAGAAACAAAACAGTTAAGTGCGGTGGCACCAGGAGGGTGGGAAGGGGGAGGAGGGAGAACTGTGGGAGAGCTACATCAGGCTTTACCTCCACCCAGGTTGCTTACCTGAATTGGATGGGACTTTTCTGTAGTATTGTCGTAGGCAGATGCTCATTTATTTATCCAACAAACTGTTACAGTGAGTGCCAGGTCGGGAGGGGGGGACGGGTCATAGACGATGAAAGGTTCCAGTGATGGTTCCACAGCACATGAAGAAATCTTGGTTTGAGCTGGCTGCTGGTCCTTCACACCTGTCATCCTAGCTACTTAAGAGGATGAGATGGGAGGATTGAAGCTTCAGTCCCAGGCAGGTGGCTCAAACTGTAGACTGTTGGTTTTGAGTTAAAAAGGCTCGGGGACAGCCGGGTGCTGGTGGTTCACGCCTCTAATCCTAGCTACTCAGGAGGCTGAGATGTGAGGATCGCAGTTCAAAGCCAGCCCGGGCAGGAGAGACCGTGAGACTCCTATCTCCAATACACCACCAGAAAACCGGAAGTGGCTCTGTAGCTCAAGTGGTAGAGTGCTCGCTTTGAGCTGAAGAGCTGAGGGACAGCGCCCAGACCCAGAGTTCAAGCCCCACGACCCACACAAAAAAAAAGGCTCAGGGACAGCACCCAGGTTCTGAGTTCAAGAGGAGGAGTGACACAAAGAAAGGAAAGAAAAAGAGAGGAGGGAAGGATGCAGGGAGAAAAGGAGGAAAGGAAGGAAGAAGGGAGCATGCAAGCCTTGGTGTGGAGTCCCTGGATAAAGGGAGCCAACCATTCACAATCTCCGTGGGGACAGTTTCAGAGCCTAAAGCCAGTATGTGGAACCAAGCCACTGACTCCTTCATGACATCAGCAACTTCATGCCATCCATGATCTGTGTGGTGGCCAACTGCAGAGGGAAACAGCCTCAGGTAGACCCTAGGGCTCAGGGTGGGTCACTGAGTTTCAATCTCCCCTGGCATACCAAGTTTATTTTCTGGTCAGATAAGAAGAAAGTGTCCAAGGGATAGGGAGGTATAGGATGAGGGAGTGTCAACAGAGGGGTGGCAAGGGATAAGCAGGAAGTTGACAGGTAGGAAAATCCCAGATCAGGTGTGTCAGGCCATTGGAACCATGACCTCACTTGAAAACCTAGACCATCAGTGATACAGACTTCGACCCAGCCACATGGCTATTAAAAGTCCTGGCACTCAGGGTTCACCATTGACAACCTGGCTGTTGCCCGCTGCAGGATGCCTGTGCAGTATATCCTTGGGGACTTGGACTTTTGCTGGCTCAATCTGAAGATGACACCCCCAGTGTTCATTCCTCGACCAGAGACAGAGGTAAACATGCCACTGGCACAGGACAGCCAGGGAATGAGGGCGGGAGTCAGACCCGTGTTGCCCAGAGACTTCCTCTAGGCGACTCCAGGGCCCCATGACTGCCATTCTCAGAGGTAGAGGTGGGTCTCTTTGCTGGCTCAGCCTTTAGTCTAGATGGAAGATGTGGGATTCAGAGAGGGCTGACTGAAGGTCGAGGCTGGTGGGAAAACCAGAGCCACTGGGCTCTGAGCAGGATTGGTTTTTTTTTTTTTTGATGATACTCACAACCCAGGAAAATTCCTGGGATGGATTGGCCTTTTTCTCCTTCCTGAAAGAGAGGGACCTAGAGCTCTCCAGTCTCTATCCCTTGGCTGAGAAATCCTTTCATTCCCATATCCTGTGGTTGGATAACTAGACCTCACCTGACTGCCCAGTGTCGAGGCAGGACAGTGAGAGATGTTGAGTCCTTGATGAGGTCACGGGATCCTCAGTATGAGATTGTACTTGAACGTCCTGACTTGGTGCATGGTTAGTCCCGTCTAAGACTGCCATGACCTAGGACATAGAATCTAAAGAATCAGAGCAGGATAGGGTCTATTCTGTGAGTCTTGAGTATTATGTGTGAGCTTTGAGCTCCTGTATGCTCACCTGCTTCCCTTTCTTGGGTGGGTCTATGCTAGAAAAAGCTTAGAACTAGGGTCTGTGTCACATCCCTTGTTTTATGCTCAAAGCTAGTATTCACCATTTGAGTCACAGTTCCACTTGCAAAGTTTTTGGGTGTTTAATTGGAGATAAGAGTTCTCAATGACTTTGCTGCCAAGGGTGGCGTCCAACTGCAGTCCTCAGATCTCCGTCTCCTGAGGGGATAGGATGACAGCCATGAAAAAGCATCTTTGGTCGGGTGCCAGTGGCTCATGGCTGTCATCCTAAGTACTCAGAAGCTGAGGTCTTAGTATCACGGTTCAAAGCCAGCTTGGGAAGGAGAGACCCTCAGACTCTTCTCTCCAATAAAGCACCAGAAAATCCGAAGTGGTGCTGTGGCTCAAGTAGTAGAGTGCTGGACTTGAGCTGAAGATCTCAGGGAAGCACCTAGGCCTAGAGTTCAATCTCCACAACCAACAAAAAGAAAGTAATGCATCTTTGCTTGCAAAGGACGGTGGAGGTATGTTTGTGTATGGGGGGAGGGATGGGAGACACCTAGCGTCTTCATTTTAAATGGATTGTACCAAACTCTTAGTCCATGGCAGCCCATTCTTGACCACAGGTGAAGCTCTGTGTTGGATATCGACCATCGGACCTCAGTCTCCACACGGGACAATTGTGAGGAAACAAGGGATTAATACAGAGGGATCTCTCGAGCAGGACCAGCACAGAGGGAGCATCTGTCAGATACGGTTCTCAACAATTCTGTGCACATATGACAGGAAGTTACCCAGAAAAGGCTCAGATTGGGTCTGTTATTAATCATGCAACAGGTGTTGGATTATGAAATGAAACATGGCTGTCTTTCATCATTACCCTATCTCCATGAGGAAGGGGATCCTTCACTGCATTCAGTTTTGCAGCTGGGGAAAATGAGGCATGCAATAGCCAGGTGACCTACTCATGACCCCCAGCTGACAGGAAGCTTGGCCTGACTTCTCTGCCATGCTTCCTAGGACAGTGGGTGTTCTTCAGTCCACTTCTTGTGGTGGGAAGTCCACTTCTTGTCACTCGTAGGGCTTGAATTCTGGGCCTGGATGCTGTCCCCGAGCTCCTTAGATCAAGGCTAGCAGTCTGCCACATGACACAGCATCACTTATGGTTTTCTGTTGGTTCTTTGAGGATAAGATTCTCACAGACATTCCTGCCAGGGCCCGCTATGAACCATGATCTTCACATCTCAGCTTCCTGTGTAGTTAGGATTATATGCCTGAGGCACCAGCACCTAGCTTAAGTATAATTCTGTCCCTCTCTTCCTCTCTCTCTCTCTGTGTCTCTCTCTCTGTGTCTCTCTCTCCCTTTCACTCTCTCTCTCCCTTTTGCTCTCTCTCTCTCCCTCTCTCTTTCCCTCTCTCTCAGGAATTGGTTGAATGGGTGCTGGAGGAGGTGGTCCAGCATCCCCATGTGCCTGGAACCCAAGGTGGCCCTCTCATTCTGGAAGTGGGCTGTGGGTCAGGAGCTGTTTCACTCAGCCGGTTGAACCAGCTTTATGAGGTAAGCCCCTCTGTACCCCGGCTAGACCGTGATGGTTATTCATTGTCCATCCCATGAGTCCTTCCCCACATCCCTCTGCTACACCATTGAAGGAAAGTGGATGAGGAGGTGTCGCCTTGTCCCCCTGCCTAGCACAATCCCATGCCTCTGACCCATACCCCCACCTATCTGGCTAGACCCTGGCTATAAGACCATGAAAACACTCCATGTCTACTACCCTTTGCTGCGGAGTTTCATTTCGGTGAGGGGGGGGGGTGCAGAGGAAAGACCCCAGACCTGATAGCTCCCAGGGGACATTTGTTCTTGTGTCAGCCAAGTCATTCCTGTGGATAAGGAGGAAACCTCCATCAGACTGACCCAGAACAATGCTCAAAGATAGGTAGGCTGTTGAATTATCAAACCCACTCATGTCTGCTTCCTACTCCCAACAAGGAGGTGAAGTGTGGGTGGCCCGGCACTGGGCCTAAGGGATTATAAATGGACGGTGGCAGTCAGGAGCTCATGGCTCCCACCCATCATCCTGGCTGTTCAGGAGGCTGAGGTCTGATGGTCATGACTCAGAGCCAACCCAGGCAGGAAAGTCAGTGAGATTCTTATCTCCCATAAAATATCTCCCTCCCCAAACCCACACACAAGCCAGAGGTGGTGCTGTGGTCAAGTGGTAGAGCCTCAGCCTTGAACAAAAGAAGCTCAGAGATAACACCCAGGCCCTGAATTTTAGCCCTAGGACCAACACAATCATAAAATAAATTAACAGTATACACCTTTTATCTAACTACCAAGAAAGATGGATTCTGTCTTCTTGCTGGTACTTGTAGCCAAAGGTAAGGGGCTCCCCTTGATGTTCCCCTAAACCTCTCCTTCTTTCCTTTATCTGTCCAGGCTTCGGTTGCAGGACAGAATTCGAATCATCCTCCTGGATGTGACCTTAGGTACCCTCTCCCACCCACCTTCCTTGGGGTCAGGATTCTGAATGCACTCCCTGCTGGAAGGATGAGACACCGCAGAGTTGAGGGTAGGTATTCCCAACACTCACACACACCCACCCACCCCCCACACACAAACACCCTTAAGCCAATTCAGACTAGCCTATTCCAAAGACACTTTATCTCCTTGGATTGACTGACTTAGCAGAGGATTTTGATCCCCTGTAACTGATTATTTTAACTTGGGCTTGCTAGTTGACAGCTGATAAATAGGAGCAAAAAAAAAGCCTTTGGTGCCCGTCACCTGGGGCTGAGGCTCATGCCTGTCATCCTGGCTACTCAGGAGGTTGAGATCTGAGGATCATAGTTTGAAGCCAGTCATAAGCTGGAAAGCCCATGAGACTCTACTCTCCATGGAACCACCAAATAGCAAGAAGTGGAGCTGTGGCTCAAGTGGTAGAGCACCAGCCTTGAACAATAAAACTCAGAGAGAAAGCTCCCAGATCCTCAGTTCAAGCTCACACAAAGAAATGGCCTCATCTTGTTGCCCACAGATTGCCCGGGCCTTGAGCTTCCTCTCATGGAGTGTGATACAATACTTGTCCCTGGGTGGTATATCAGGGCTGTCAGAAATCCGGTGCTGGAATCCAGGTCTTCCCTTTTGTGTGCTCTCAACCCACACTGAATGGAAGACAGAGTATGACAAGGCCAGCAACCTGCACAGCGGAGACTCTCCAGCTCTGCCTAAGTGACCGGAATGGGCTTCTTGGAGGCAGAACTTGAAAAGTGGTTCTTGCTTAACAAGGAGGATCTGACAGGAAGCACAGAGATCAAAGGTGCTGAATATGATGGACAACATGTCCAGCCAGGGATGCTGGTGAGATACTCAGTATAGATGTGTGAGACTTGCTATAGATATGTGAGATTGTCCCGAACCGGCCTGAGGGGTCACAAAAAAAAAGCTATCCAAGGCTGGGATTGTGTGTTAGAGGTAGAGTGCTCATCTAGCCTGCAGGAAAGCATGGGTTCTATTCCTAGGTCCTGCATACACAGAAAAGGCTGGAAGTGGCACTGTGGCTCAGGTGAAAGAGCGCTCCCCTGGAGACAAAGAAAGTGGGTGACATCGCCAGGGCCCCGAGGTCAGGCCCCAGGGCTGACACCATAAAACAGTTCTCCCAGGGACCTTGGTGACAGGTGGTTGACTATGCCCTAAAGCTCTTAGTAGATCAATCCATGCTTTCTGTCTCCATTGACAGAGGGGAGTTGGACACTCCTTCTCCCCTGGGCACCCCTGGATCCAGTTATCAGAAACCTTCCCAAAGTCTTCCACTGGGACATAGAGCAGCTGGCCCCAGAAATCCTCAGATACTGGTTGGGTTGGGCAGGAGGATATAGGGCAGGCCCCAGAACTCCTAGTGGGTCTGATCTGCCCTGGATGACCAGGCAATCTGGAGGAAGCAGATGGGAGCTTAGCGACGGCTAGTGGTGTGGAGGGGGCCCTTTAATTCCCATGGCCCCACCCAGATTCTGAGCCTTCCTTTGCTCTCCCTGATGGAGGTGGAGGGGTGTCTGGGTGGTAGCATCTAGACGAAGACTAGGTGGAAATTCTGAAGGACTAGACACCTTACGCCATAAGCTGGTGTCTCATGCCTGTCATCCCACACCTGCCATCCTGGTCACTCGGGAGGCTGAGATCCAGAGGATCTGTTTTCGAAGCACAGGCAGGAAAGTCCCACAAGAGCTTCATCTCCAATCTCCAACCAGAAGTGGCACTGTGGCTCAAGTGGTAGAGCACTGATCTGGAGGAAAATTAGTCATCAGGGACAGTACCCAAGCCCTGAGTTCAAGCCCCTAAACCAAAAAAAAAAAAAAAAAAAAAAAAAAAACCAAGAAAGAAAGAAATACACCCCTTCCTTGCTTGCAATAGATGGTGAAGTAGTGGGGTTGCTGGGATTGGGAGACCAGATGCTGGCCTCACTGTACAGACATTTGTAAGAATTCTCCAGGTTTGCCCCAGTGTGAAGCCATAGCAGGGTGGGCAGTGCCTTACCAAGAACTCCAGAGGTCATGGCCTGTGGCAGGCAGGTGAATGGGAGCAGGGGTGGGATGGTAGTGTCAATTATATGCTGTCCATCCATGGAAGAATGGTTTTGGATGCTGGTGACAAAGTCTGAATTGAAGGATTGCCTGTGGTTTGTGGCCTGATGAGTTGGGTTTCCCCTGTGTTTAAGAAGGAGGCTGAAGCCGGTCCCTGCTGGTGGCTTATAACTGTCATCCTTGCTACTCAGGAGGCTGAGATCTGAGGATTGCGCCAGCTTGCACAAGAAAATCTGTGAGACTTTATCTCCAGTGAACCACCCGAAAGCCAGAAGTGGTGCTGTACCTCCAGTGGTAGAGCGCCCACCTTCAGCTGAAGAGCTGAGGGACTGCGTGCAGGCCTAGAGTTCAAACCCCATGACCTACAACCAATAATAAGGTAGCTGAGTTTTCTGCATAGTGGTTTGTACAGTTAGGAAATGCCAAGATGTGTTATGAGCCATTCCAGATGTGTGAGATGTCCTGAGATTTGTCTACACTTGGTCTGAGGATGGTAGTGACATCTTGGGGGTGGGATGTTCAGGGTGCTCAGAGACTGTTAAGACCTTGGGTTAACATTTTGCTATCGTGGTCTCAGCACTGATGAGGCTTATCTGCAAGAGTATAGTTGTACATAAATTCCTCAGCCTAAATTTAGCCACTGTTCAAAAATGTTTATATCTTTATCTGTCACCCATCAGAGCTTAAACATGAGTATAAAGTCTAAGGAAAATGATAAGGTAAGAATTTAGCTTTTTTGTATATAATGTAAATAAAAATACAGCATAGAGTAACTCATTGGTCTAAAGTCAACCTATTTCTGTAAAACATTTAAAGCATTTCCTTACAATGTGTATTATTCTCAAGAAGGGAATGGGGAATTTGAGAAGAGGACTAAACAGGTATTGTCTTCAAATATACATACTTTGGATTTAGCTCTTTATTTTGTTATAGGCATTTTTGATAAAAAACTGTTTGAATAATTGATTTCCTGGTCAGGTATTATATATCTTAGTTGCATAAACCAAACTACATTCAGAAAATGGTCTATACTAATTAAGTAAAGGAACCATATTCAATAAATAGCAAAAAGTATATACCTATAGGGTAATATTTTGAAGAGTACATTGGAAATATTCTAATATAATAATTAAGTTGAACAATTTCACATTGACAGTAGTTAACTGGAATAATTTAAATGAACAAAACCTATTTCTCCTTTTACTTTATCAGGGAAATATCTGGGCAAAAAATGGAAATTAACATATGAATCTATAAAAACTGGAATTAATTTTTGCCTTTTTATTAGCAAATAATAATTTCACAAGGTATTTTATTGTGTTATACACATATGTCCATATAATGTAGCTTGCTAAATTTTATTCCTTTTATTAATTTCATTAGCCTATTTTTATAGTTATGTTTTATTATGTCATCATACTAACTTATGAAATATTTGAACATATTTACTCCACAGCATTTCTCTTTATCTCCTCTCTTACTTTTTTCCAAATTTAATCAGTTCTATCTATTACACCTGGGTCATTTATTTTATTTTCTGTGTCTAGAGTCTGCATATGAGAAATCTAGTATTTGTTTTTCACAGAATGGCTTATTGCTTTAATATGAATGTTTCCAGTTCTATTTTCTTGAAGATAATATGATTTCATAATTATGTGTGGCTAAATAGTACATCATTGTGTGTATATACATATATACATATATATATATATATATATATATATATATATATAACAATTTCTTTCTTCAATGAGTGATTAAGGAACATGTAGGTTAATTCTGTAGTTATTTATTTTTTATGTGGGAGGAGGAAGGATGTAAATAATGATGCTTGGAATGAGAAACATGCTCTTTAGGCAGGCACTCTAATATTTGAAACATTCTCTCAGCTGCTCTTTCATCAGTATTTCAATAGTGTATTAAATTTAAAAAATAAAATTTAATTACTTTTGCGAAGGTGTTTTTTCAGTATCATATTATTTTTTATTACAGTGTTATGTTTACTATGTCATGTGAGGATGAAATTCTAGGCATGTTTGTATATGTAGCTGACTCGAAGGAAACAATGTATACGAGATACAGGATTCAAATAAATGTTTGAGACCTGTAAATTGCTAAATTGATGTAGATGTCCAGTTTGTGGTGTGTGATTTCAAGATCATATTTTGGTAGGTTTCATAGCAAGTAAGTAGGTGTTTCTAATCCAAAATTGTAAGGAATAAAATAATCATTGTCTTGGTACTCCAGACATTGTAATAAGTGGAAAAAATGATTGAAAGTATGATGGATCAGTAATAAGCCTTTAGACACACTACATTTTCCCCAAAATCTTCAGATGTACTCTTTGGACATTAATTACAAATATATTTATAAACATATAGATATAATATGATCTTATATATAAATATATGTATATATTATAAATATATCATATATATTTTAAATGTATATCATAAATATTGATTTATATTTAAATGTAATTCATCTCATCATTTATACATATATATACATATATATACATATATATATATATATATATATATATATATATATATATATACATACTTTTTTTTTTGGTCAGTCTTGGGACTTGAACTCTGGGCTTGGGTGCTGTCCCTGTGCTCTTCAGCTCAAGGCAAGAGCTCTACCACTTGAGACATAGCTCCACTTCCAGTTTTCTGGTGGTTTATTGGAGATAAGAATCTTATGGAATTTCCTGCCTGGGCTGGCATTGAACTGTGACCCTCAGATCTCAGCCTCCTGAGTAGCTAGGATTATAGGCATGAGCCACGGGCTACCGGCTATATTTACATCTGAGATTTGTTAGTGGGACAAAGGGTACAGTAACTATTGTTCTTATTGTGAAATGACTTCACACTGACAGGTATAATTATAAGAAAAACGATAAATATTCACAGTGGCACAAAAATCCCTTAGCTGCCTAGCAAGACAGCATGTTTTTCCAGACACTGCATGTGGTGTGAGCGGTTTGCAGCCCAAGCGACTGTAGAAGATATTGGACTCTAAACAAAACTGACAATTGCATGAACCCAGTCCTCCATGACAGATTTAGCCAGGCCTATCTTTGAGATTCTTGTTAGGGACATGATGAAAAATTTATAGTTTAGTTGTAATTATAGAACTCTTTTAAAACATGTCACTCAGCCATTAACTATATTTAACATAGTTCCTTTTGCTCTAACTTATATTTTCATGGCTAAGGAAATTGCTTTTTGTTTGTGAAAACTTGGATGTTCACAACATAGACATGGGTTTTTAATCCTTTTGAAATTACTGTCTGCATAGAGTTCTATGAGATAAGCTTCTCTTTGCCATATCATCGGAATAAACTTACTCTGATTCAAACTTGGACCACAGCTACCTTGTTCTCTCTCCTAGAAAACCATCTGTATAGACTTCTTTATGTGTAAACAGACCCTCATTTACTTGCAAAAGTCTGTCAGTGAGTCAAACCTAACTCACACAAGTGAGGTGAATTCCTCTCTCATGCTTCATTTACATTAAAAATGGTAAGAACTGTTCAGCAATGCACATACTTTTTAATGTGAAGTGTGACTCCTATTTTCCATAATGTGAATCAAGCAGAGGAATCAGTTTAAGATGTGAAAGAGACTTACAAAGAGTCTTGGACCTTGAACATTTCCCTGGGTATGAATTTTTGGAGAAATATCCCTTTTCAAAGACAAAAGACTCAGTTTTTTTTTATATTGTGCTGGTACTGGGATTTGAACTCATGGCCTTGAGCTCTATCTGAGCTTTAATTCTCAATGTTTGCTCTATACCACCTGAGCCACACCTTCACTTCTTCCTTTTACCCCAAGTGGAGAAAAGAATGTCTTAGGTTTATCTACTTAAAATAGCTTGGAATTGCAATTGTCAAATTTGAACCTACTGTGTATCTAGGTGTAAGCCACTGGTGCTGTGCTAGAACTCACTTCTTAAGAATAAATAATCACAAAAAGAGGAGAAATAAATATTTGTTCAATTATTTATGTGTTGTCTGATAAACCAAATCACTTGCTACTGGAAAAGAAAAAGAGAGAAGATAGAGATTATTATGGAGGAAAGAGAGACAAAGAAAGAAGGGATGGAAGGGTAAATGAGTGGAGGGGAATTAAGAGGAGGATATGAGAGAAGAGGGCAGCTGAGTAGAATTGTCTACTGCTCACTAAGGTATTGTTGGACAATCAGTACCTTTGCATTTATGTAGCCAAAGCTTTATATTTTTGGTAGTAAGCTGAGATATAAGATACCAATTTACAGGTAGTAACCTGTTAGTGTGCTTCCTCCTGCACCAAGGAAGCCACAGTTCGGTTACTGTTACAGAGAAGGCAAGAGTAAGCAGTTTAAGTTATACTGAGAAACAATAATTGACATGCCAGGAATGCTCCCTTGTATGGTGAAGTCAAGCATCACTCCTGTTCCCTGCTCCAGTCTTCCTCTCAACAAGAATAGCAGAAACAGAAGAGGAAGGAGATATCTGAATAATGATCATCTCTCTGTTTACCCTCATCACTTGGCCTCTCAAACAATAAAGCCAAAGGAGACTTAACCTGAACTAGTGGGGAAAATGGGAGGGAAAGTTCAGTCTAACATATTGTGAAACTTTTAAAATAATTGGGGCAGCATTTCAAATACTGAAATAAAACTTTTTAAATTATTAATAAAAAGTTACTCGAAATTTATTGAAAATTTAGGGCTCACTACATAGTGGAATCTGCATAATTAAAACTGACTCATGCTCCTATCATCAGAAATTGAAGATCTTCCTTAAACATAGACTGCTGAAGTGATAAGCATGGAAATTCATGATGGATAGCATAATGCTAAGAGCATGGAAATTATTTCCTTTCCATCTTCAGTGTGTAGAGAAGAAAAAACTCTATAGGATGGCTCTGAAGGTGCAATTCTAAATTTAGGACAGAAGGTGAATAGTAAAAGAGACCTATCTCAGCCATTCAGAGATTAGAAATGTGGAGAAATATACTCATTTATGTGGTCAAACATGGAAGAGAGGATGTGGCAAGCCCATAGCCAAATGCCAAAGGTAGAGATATTTAACAAAATACCATGAAGTTGAAACAAGTCTTAAAAGGGGATCTTGGCTTAAAGGGAGTAGAGAAGAAGGCTGGAGAATGAAATGGTGGACTAATACAGTCATAACACTCAATGTACATATGTGAGACTATAAGTAGGAAATTTGAAGGGATAGGTGGGTTTGGGGTAAGGGAAGGAAGAAAAATGGAAAATTTGACAATGATCCAGATGCACTGAACATTGAAATGCACATACACTCTATTCAACACTGACATGAGGAAGTGAAACCCCTTTGCACAACTTGCTACAGATAATTTTTTTTGAAGTTTTAATATTAAGAGACCAGAAGCATAAACCTTTAGAGATAAATAAGAGGATAGTACTGACATATTGTTGAGGCTTGTATTCCTTTAAATATACAAAATTTAATAAGTATCAAGTCTGCTGCAAATTGCTTAAACCGTAGAGAATCAAATTCCAATATTCCTTCACTTCCAATAAAAATAAATCTTATAGACCTTTAGGTTTCTCAGTTGTTTCTAAATATCTTAATGTTATGCATTGGAACTAATTTCATTCTATATTTAAGTTTAAATTTTAAATACTAAATGCTTTTAAAATCTTCTTACTTGTGCACAGGTATGGATAGATAACTGATGTGGGCAGAATCAGAATTATTCAGAAGGTTGCAAATGGATGCTTACTAGTTTTCTCTCTGCTGGGTCATAGAATACAGACTGTCCTAATTGGAAAAAGTTAGCCTTCCCAGATTTTCTACATATAAACACTCCATCAACATTTTGTTATTAGAGGATTATTCAAGATTAGCTATATGTTGATTGATAATGAAAGAGCATGACAGAAAGGAGAGGGAAAACCATCTACACTTCAGTGAGGTTCTGACTTGTGCTTCACAAAGTGTTATGAAAGCTCTCCATGAGAAATCTAGCAGCTGAATTTCTAAAAAGTCCTTGGGTTGTTACACTTTCTGATAATGTCTCAATTCAAGTACTTCTCCTTGGAGTTCCATACTATTCAATGATGCTGTATTAGCTCCTTGTTACAATTTGCAGACCGGTCTTGGTGAAGAAATTTGTGCTTTTCAAAATTGCTGTCCCAATTCCATCCACAAACTGCAGACAAAATTTATCTGAAAAAAAATGTATCTGTTCATAGTGAATATAATTTTATGTTTCATTACAAACAGAGAATGTAGTAAAAATTTTCATAGCAATTACTCTGCACTAGCTTGTGGGCAGATTCTAAAGTAAATAATATACTGTGTTCATGTAGAGAATTTGAGTATCCAAAGTGTTCATAGCCTCTGGTCCTAAAACCAATACCTTACTGATATTGAGTGACAAATACAAATTCCTATAAGTACAGAAGTTTTCCTTGTATCTTTTTAATATATATTTTTATTGCAAATATACTGTACATCGGGGTTACAATTACCTAAGTAAGGTAATGAGTACATTTCTTCTTGAGCATTGTTACCCCATCATTTGTTTTTCCTCTACCATAGTTTTCCTTCACACCTCCCCAACTTCCCCATTCACCCCCACTCTGATAGACTGTCTTGTACATCTCATTGTTAAAATGGGTCAACCTGTATCCTTTCCTTGTATCTTAAATGAAGAAGTGCTGGCTTGATTTTTGCTGATTCTACTTGTGTTGACACACCTAAAATCACTTGCCAAGGCCAAGAGCACATAAATGAAACGCCAGCATTTTTTTCATTTGGTATAATTGTGTTCTACACATTTGTTGACAGGTTACAAATTATTCTCAAACTTTAAAACATTAAAAATATTTTCTTTTTTCTTATTTTCTTGGCCAGGAAATCAGCAAGACCTCAGTCAGCATTTCTCACATAGGACTTTTCACATGGGTTGGTTAAATGTATATGTAGAATCCAGTGTTCTGAGGATTCACTCATCTGCTTAGGAATTGATGCTGTTGAAAAGGAGTTCAAGTAAGGATGCCATTTAAAGCTTTATAACTTTATTCTTGACCAGGGTATTCTCCTCATGCTTTGATTGTTGAGAGTGTCTACAAGAGCAAGCATTCTGTAGGGAGCAAGGAAACACCATATGACCTTTATTTACTGAGATTTCTGAGTGATTTGCTATCACTTGTACCGCATTTTGCAAATCGAATCTGTCAAAAACTACCAATTTTAAGAGATAAGAGGAGTGGTAAAAGAATTCTTAGAGACAAATACATCTTCAACATATTTGGTTCCAAGCATTCCATCCAAGGCATATTCAACACCTAGTGAAACTTGTGTTGTCTGTAACTATGTGTCTTTCTCCATGTGTGCATGTATACATGTGTATATGTATGCTTGTACTTGTGTGTATAGTAACATACATTTGTACATATATGAGGGTATAAAAACATATATATGCAAATATAAATAAATATACAGATATAAATATGTGTGTGTGTATATATATATATATATATGTATATATATATATATATATATATATATCAGTTGTTCAGTGACTTAACCTATACTTCCAGCACATTGTCATTCTCACAAAGTGTACATGATAAATTGCTCCTAGGATCTGTGCTCTATGATGGGCATCCTTTGTACTCACTTCTCACATTCCTTTGTTTTTCATCCCTATGAGCAACTTCGGTGTACTTTCTATAGGATAGCTTTGTTTTCATTATATGTAGTAACTAACTGATAATAAAAGAAAAAGGTTGTTTGTAAAAGAAAAAGAACTTTTTGGGGTCCAGTTGTGGGGCCTGAACTCTGGGCCTGGGCGCTGTCCCTCAGCTCTTCAGCTCAAGGCTAGCACTCTACCAATTGAGCCCCAGTGCCACTTCCGGCTTTTTTTCTTTTTGCTTATGTGGTGCTGAGGAAACGAACCCAGGGCCTCAGACATGCAAGGCAAGAGCTCTACCACTGAGCCACCATCCCAGCCCCAAGAAAAAGAACTTTTAGGTCACAGGTCAGAGTGTCTTATCCATCCCAACAATTTTTATGAGATAAACTTTATAATAGTAATAAAATGAAAAGGAATTCCTAGATTTGCTGTTTTGCCATTTGGAATGGCAAAGAATAATATCATGTAACTGTTATAACTCTTAAAGAATGCAAGGGTAACTGATGGTCGCTATCATGTTCCCACAAAACCAGTGGATCCTGAAGGAATAGTAGATCAGCAGAAATTCTAAGTAGCAGACATGGACCGTGAAAGAGAAAGAGAGGAAATGGGAGAGATTGAAAGAGAGAGAAATATCATAATACTGGAAGTGCATAACAGATAAGCAAGAGCTGTATGAGAATATTCATACTGCTATCTTTAGACTCTACATGTACATTTGAAGGCATTTGATGTATGATAACCCATCAACATGAAATATAAAGTTATTTTGATAAAAATAAAAATAACTCAGGAGAAATTATAAATGCAAAAACAATTTTCACAGAAGCAAACTCTCAGAGATATTTCAGGACTTTGAAAAGGATAAAGTGGCTGAAGTTAGTATAAATTTAGAAGTACAATTCACAAAAATATAAAAATATATTTATATATTTCCTTATATAACCCAAAGCAGAAAGCAAATGTTGTTTAGATGGTTTTTTTAAAACACAGTCTCTCAGGTGCTGGGAAGGTGGCTCAGTGGTAGAGTGCTTGCCTTGCATGCATGAGGCCCAGGGTTTGATTCCTCAGCACCCATAAGCAAAAAAGATGGAAGTGGTGCAATGGTTCAAGTGGAAGCACTAGCCTTGAGCTGAGTGACAGCACCCAGGCCCCAGAGTTAATGCCCCATCATCAACAAAATCAAAATACAAAACAAAACAAAACACAGTCTGTCACGTTTTGTTGCCTCAACTCTGTAATACCACTGCTTCAGCCTAGGGCTAAGATATTAGGTGTGGACATTTATCAACACTCCTGATTCAGACTCTATTTGATAATTTTTTAGGTACTTTCTCAACCTTCTTTTTTTTAATTAAATTTTATTTTATTTTGTTTGTGAACATACTGTACAGAGGAGTTACAATTACGTGGGCAGGATAATGCGTACATTTCTTACCAAGCATTGCAGCCTCCTCCTTTGTTTACCCTTCACATCCCTTCCCAGTCTCCCCCCTCCCCCCAATCCCAATCCTTCTCCTGCCCCCCCCCCCGCACCGACGTTGTAAAGCTAGTTTTGGACATGACAACTTGTACTTCTCATTGTTGCAACAGGTCCACCTGTATCCTTAAACAACTGGTTTTTTCCCCATCTCCTGCAAAAGTTATACTGACATCAAATATAGTAAAAGCAGGGGTTATACTGTGGGGGAGGGATATACAAAGCAACAAAGAGATAATCTTATAAATGCATTAGAAACACATGCATGAAAGAAAAAAACATTAAAATACACATCTAAGGGTTCATTTTCCTGACATGACATTATCTGACCGTTTCCGCTTGACTCATATATATACTAGATATTACAAATAAGGGAAACCATGAGACCTATGTTTCTTTGGGCCTGGCTTACTTCACTTAATATAATTTTGTCCAAGCCTTTCCATTTCCTAACAAATTAGGCAAACTCACCCTTTCTGATGGAGGCATAGAATTCCATTGTGTATATATACCACATTTTCTTTATCCATTCATCTACTGAGGGACATCTGGGTTGGTTCCATATCTTAGCTATGGTAAATAATGCTCCAATAAACATTGTTGTGCTGGTAGCTTTAGTGTGTTCTTGTTTGTAAGCATTTGGGTAAATGCCCAAAAGTGGAATTGCTGGATCATAGGGGAGATCTATGTGAAGTCTTTTGAGGAACCTCCATACTGCTTTCCAAAGTGGTTGAACAAGTTTACATTCCCACCAACAATGAAATAAGGTTCCTTTCTGTCCACATCCCCTCCAGCATCTGTTGTTGTTAGAGTTCTTGATTTTTGCCGTTCTAACTGGAGTGAGGTGATATCTCAATGTTGTTTTGATTTGCATTTCTTTTATGGCTAGGGATGTTGAACATTTTTTCATGTGTCTATTGGCCATCCTTCTTTCTTCTTCAGAGAAGTTTCTCTTTAAGTCTTTCACCCACTTATTTATTGAGCAGTTGTTTCTTTGAGGATATGTTGTTGGGGGGGTTAATTTTTTGAGTTCCAAGTATATTTTAGATATAATACATATTTTGTTCTTAATTTTCCTCTCTGTAAATTAACATGCACCTATAAAAATTGGTTTGGCCATCCAAGTAACCTTCTCAAAGTACCTCCTAATGATGACTTACAAAAGGTTGTACAAGGGCTGGGAAGGTGGCTCAGTGATAGAACGTTTGCCTTGCATGCCTGAGGCCCTGGGTTCGATTCCTCAGCACCACATAAGCAAAAAGAAAAAAGCCAGAAGTGGCGCTGGGCCTCAAGTGGCAGAGCACTAGCCTTGAGCTGAAAAGTTGAGGGACAGGGCCCAGGCCCAGAGTTCAGGCCCCATGACTGGATACCCCCCCCCAATAAAAAGTTGTACTATACGTCAACAAGTAAAACAATGTTACAAATAAAGAAAACCAATAATTAAATATTAATTAATAAAATTAAAAACATGTGTTTTAACTATTTGAAATATGCTACATATTCGGTTTTACTATTTTCTCATAATCATGTACATTTAACACTGACTAAGTTTGTGAAGTTCAACAAGAGTTTTATAGAATATGAGCAGTCTTTAAAGTTACCCACTAAGATTACTATTTATGGCATATCTCATTATTTGTTTATGGCTTATATTATCATTTTTCCTCATTAACATATAAACTAAGGAAGCCCTAAAGTTTTAACAGAAACTGTGTAGTAAACAAAGTGTGAACTCTTTATTCTGCTTCTTTACACAAAAACTTTGTGACTTCTCATTAATAAAATTTCCCTAAACTCTGAAATGCACATACTTAGTAGTATATGTCTGTTACTATAAATCTTAAATACTTTATAGAAAAGTTTTATACCTGCCAAACAGTCCTAATTTTGGCATATATAAACAAATTCCCAAAATTAAATATATTTAAAACATTAAAACTTTTAACAAACCTTAACACTTGCTGCAGTGTTCATTATGACAGGTGCCTTGTACAGAATAGTTGAATTCCTCCTCCTATACATTTCTTGAATAACAAACATCTGGAATTATTTTGTTTTTGACATGTCAATTTGACTTTATTCTTAAATGTGTGCTTATGTAAGAAATGTATGGTTCTACAACTGCCCAAGAAATAAGTTGGCTAAAGACTTAAAGAGAAACTTCTCTGAAGAAGAAAGAATCCTTCTTTCTAATAGACACATGAACAAATGCTCAACCTCCCTAGTCATAAAAGAAATGCAAATCAAAACAACATTAAGGTACCACCTCACCCCAGTTAGAACGGCAAAAATCAAGAACTCTAATATCTAATAACAACAGATGCTGGAGGGGATGTGGACAGACGGGAACCTTACTTCATTGTTGCTGGGAGTGTAAACTTGTTCAACCACTTTGGAAAGCAGTATGGAGGTTCCTCAAAATACTTCACATAGAGCTCCCCTACGACCCAGCAATCCCACTTTTTGTCATTTACCCAAATGCTTAAAAACAAGACCACACTAAAGCTACCAGCACAACTATGTTTATTGCAGCATTATTTACCATAGCTAAGATATGGAACCAGTGCCCCTCAGTAGATGAATGGATCAAGAAAATGTGGTATACATACACAATGGAATTCTGTGCCTCCATCAGAAAGAATGACATTGCCCCATTTGTTAGGAAATGGAAAAACTTGGAAAAAATTATATTAAGTGAAGTAAGCCAGGCCCAAAGAAACATAGGTCCCATGGTTTCCCTTATTTGCAATATATAGTATATGTATAAGTCAAGCAAAAAAGATTCAGATAATGTGATGTTAAGAAAATGAACCCTTAGATATGCATTTAAATGTTTTTTTTTCTTTCATGCATTTGTTTCTAACGCATTTATAAGATTATTTCTTTGTTGCTTTGTATGTCCCTCCCCCACAGTATAACCCCTGCTTTCACTATATTTGATGTCGGTATAATCTGTGGAGGAGATGGGGAAAAAGAAGTCGTTTAAGGATACAGGTGGACCTGTTGCAACAATGAGAAGTACAAGTTGTCATGTCGAAAACGAACTTTACAACTTTGGTGGGGGGGGGGGGAGGAGGAGCCGGGGGAGGAGGCTGGGAAGAGTTGTGAAGAGTAAACAAAGGAAGAGGCTGCAATGCTTGATAAGAAATGTACTCATTTTCTTGCCCATGTAATTGTAACCCCTCTGTACAATATGTTCACAGAAAATAAAAATAAAAATAAAAAAAAGAAAAAAAGAAATATATGGTTGTAAAATTTCTCGACAATTCTTTTGAACTTCCTTTTTTTTCAATTGTGCAGTTTAAAAAAATCAATTGCACTTTAGATATAAAAAATATTCTGTGCTCAATTCAGCATCACATACACTAACATTGGAACGATACAGAGAAGATTAGCATGGCACCTGCACAAGGATGACATGCAAATTCGTGGAGTGTTCCAGATTTTTACAACAGAAGCTGGAGGGGATGTGGCCACAAGGGAACCATACAGCATTGTTGGTGGGAAGATAAACGTGTTCAACCACTTTGGAAAGCATTATGGAGGTTCCTCAAAAGATTCCCCATAAAGCTCCCCTTTGACCCAGCAATCCCACTTTTGGGGATTTACCTAAATGACCACAAACAAGACCATACTAAAACTACTATCACAACTATGTTTATTGCAGCATTATTTATGATAGCTAAGATATGGAACCAACTTAGATGTCCCTTCTAGATGAATGGATCAAGAATATGTGGTATATATACACAATGGAATTCTATGCCTCCATCAGAAAGAATGACATTGCCCCATTTGTTAGGAAATGAAAAGACTTGTAAAAAATTATATTAAGTGAAGTCAGCCAGGCCCAAAGAAAATTGCCAGTGGGTTTACAAAGTTGTGTTTAATACCACTTCTATGATGGCTTAATGCTTTGTAAACAGAAGTCATTAGAGAAATGCAATTCAAAATTACTATGATACTACTTCATAACTATTATAACCCTCATCAAAAAAAAATCAAAAGAACCAGGTGTGGTGGTAAAGGCTTGTAATTCGAAGCGTTTAGGAGGTAGGCGTAAAAGGATTTGGGTCTGAGGTCATCTTGGGTCCTGCACACAGTAAAAACCTGCCCTTTTAAAAAACTCAAAAGGTAATAATGTTGGCTGATGAGAGTGTGGAGAAAGGGAAACTTTCTACACTCTTGGCCAAAATACAGGTTAGTATTCTCCTTGTAGAAAATAGTATGCAGTTTTCTAAAGAAATCCAAAGTTGAAATATCATCTGATCTACCAATCATGTGATTATTTCTCTCTGAGTAACTTGTATATATATATCTGTATTTCATTGTTATTCACATTATTCACAAAAGCCAAGATAATAAACTGTGGTGCATGCACAAATATATTTTTATGTTTCATCCTTAAAACGAGACTTCTCCCATTATCCACAACCTATAATGACCTGAATGATGTATTCTAAATGAGGAAAAATGTTGTCTTCTGATTTTTGTAAACACACACACACACACACACACACACACACACCTCAAACATTAAGAGAGAATTTTTTAAAGTAGAATTGCTAGGGCATTTAGGTCATAATGTAGAAAATAGTAGAGATACAGGATGAACCGCTATAGATTTGTAATTTACAACATGAGGATACAGGGGACAACACTGGTCTTACATAGGAATGAAGCTAAATAAGTAGGAGTTGTTATTCCTTATAGGGGTTGCTCTTTTGGGTGTTCTTCCTCCAGTAATGGATAAGAGAAACATAATTCTTTAAATATACCTGCCTGTTTGCAGAAATAATAACAAACAATACAGCAATAATTTTGTATGCTCAACATAGGACAAAATGTCAAATTAAAATACATGAGATTATCCTTGGTGTAAACTATTACAAATAAGGGAAACTCTGGGACCTATATTTTTTTAAGTCTGGCTTACTTAATATAATTTTTTTCCAAGAACTTCCATTTCCTTACAAATGAGGTGGTATCATTCTTTCTGATGAAAGCATAGTATTCCGTGTGTGTGTGTGTGTGTGTGTGTGTGTGTGTGTGTGTGTGTGTGTGTGTGTGATTTTCTTGATCCATTCATCTACTGAGGGGCCTCTAGATTGATTCCATATCTTATCTATGGTAAACAATACTGTGATAAACATAATTGTGCTGGTAGCTTTACTGTGGCATTGCTTGTGGCCACCTGGTTAAATGCCCAGAAGTGAGATTACTGGGTAATAGAGGAGCATTATTGTGTACATCAAGGATAATCTTAGTAGATGAGCAGAATAGCCCTCTAGCTATGTACATATGACCGTATAAGATGATTCCAAGTGAAATGAACTCCAAGACATGTTTTTTGTTGTTGTTGTTCTTAATGTACTGCATGATTTCTTTTTATCCTTTTGTGTTTTCCCCACCTATAGTTTATCCCCTGTAGTCGCTGTATTTGGTTTTGATTAACATTTGATTAATATTTAATATTTAGTCACTGTATTTGATTTTGAATAACCCTGGTTATTGTAAATATGTTGATATGAACTAGGTTAGGGAAAGGGAAAAATGGTGAGACAAAGGACAAGGGGGAGAAGACAATATGTTGGAAATAATCTTGGAGGGGCTGTTGGGAGGGAAGAAGGAGAAAAATGGGGGAAGGGATAACAAATTAGAAAAGAAATAAATTCATTACCTTATTTAGGTAACTATAATACCTCTGTACATTACCTTGACAGTAAAATTTAAATAAACAAAATAAAATAAAGAATGGATGAGAAGGGGAAACAAAGGAGGAGGCAACAATGCTTGATAAGAAATTTATTCATTATCTTGCCCATGTAATTGTAATCCCTCTGTACGGTATTTTCACAATAAAAATAAACTAAAATAAAATACATGAGAGCAGCAATACAGGATATGGGACTGGGGAAAATACTATACTAAGAGTAGAACAGATGTGGAGAGCAGAAATTTTACTTTAACATAGGAAGTAATTAACTAGCATACAGATTTTCAGCCTCATGTCAGTAACTAATCAGCAAACCAATAGAGATAAAATAGAAAACTAAACAATAAAGATGAAGACACAACTTGGACCAAAAATAACAAATGACACAATTAGGAAACAAATAACAAGCTGGTAAGTTTAAAAATATTAACTATAATTCTATTTACAGTTGTTTACATCACAATTTGTTAGAACTGTAATTCAAATCACAGTTTAGTACTATATCATTTTAATAAGTTACTTATTATTGATTTCTTAATGTTGAATCCTTAATATATAATTTTACTTTTAGCAGCTATAGAAAAGAAGAAAGTGAATCTAATTTTAATAATATAGTTCATGAATTGTATAATTGAGAAGCATTGGAATTTAAACAAATAATATATCATTACTTTTTAATTCTGTGAATTAATGTAATAATTCTAAGTGTATTCTACAATTAGCACTCATCTTAACATCAAATAATAAATTATTGCAAATGACTTTTGGTATTAAGTGGAAGGGTTCAGCACTGTGGTAAAATTCACACCACACAGTACAAGAGAGTATGACTCCTCTCATCTAGCATAAACTGTGGAAATTTGATTTCTACATGCACGTTAAATTCCTGTCTAGCTAACGTCTATAAAATTATATACAATTATATACACGAGGAGTATTTCAGATGATATATAAAAGTCATATACATTAATTATTTTTCTGCACCAAATAAATATCTATAGAGAGACTGCATTTCTGAGTAGATGATGGTTTATGTGTGCCAGATTATTCATATTAAGGCTTATTTTATATTTTTGACATTGTTTCTACAGTTGGATTTAATTTTTCATAAGGGGTTAAGTGTATTATATTGGATATATGAAAGTAAATGGAATCTTTATTCTATTAATCCTTTGCCACTTGTCTAATCCCAATATAAATTATCCATGTGTTTGAAGTAATGAAAATAACAATAGATTTTTTGTTAAAATAACAATAGATATAAGCACAATAAATCATTCTGTAGTAGACAAGTATTTTCACCTTTATTTTGATAGTTGGTCCTCTTTTACACTACAGAATATTCTTGGGAAAAAGTGCTCCAGGCTGACCACAACTGCAGAATATTATGGTTTGATCTATAATAAGATAAGGAAGGAAGGGGAACCTTTCTTCCAAAAGTCTGCTCCCAGGAATGTGATCAGTTGTATGGTGGTGACTTGGAGATGAACATTTCCAATGAACAGTCATCTTAACAAGCCATCTTGATATAACATTTCTGTAATTGGTTATAGAGGATTTTTTATGGCTTTGCAAGGATGCCAGATTGCCTCATTTTGAGACAATTTAAACAGGAATTTAGTCACCTGTTCTTTGTATCTTTAGGAGAAAAACCCATTGACTCTAAGCCAGGGGATCACAAAGGCTCAGAAAAGCTATTACCTTCAATAGTGATCCTAGACTTCTAAAAACAAAACAAAACAAAACAAAACAAAAAACACTCCAGTAAGCACAGCCAGTCAGGGCTGCTATCACAGACTACATGCAGTCAGGCCAGAAACAGAAGTTGAGAGTCATTTAGTTGATAATATATTTTTATGAGACAGACTCAAATGAGACTCCAGAGAGAGGGTCAGAAAGCCTGATGAGAGGGACTAAAATGGATCACACGAAGATTGGAAAGTAGAATTGCTTGTAGAACAAATAAATCATAGAAAGCCTGTGCATGTAAGAACAAGACAGCAGACCAAATTCCAGAAATGCACATTATCTTAGAGGTCAAATTAATGAATTATCAATGGAAATCTTTGAAATCTTAAATATTTGACCACATGTGGGAGAAGGACAATTGCTGAAGAGAAAGAAAATATCATCAGTCTGTTAGGAGGTCCAGTATCACATTAGGAATTAATAAAGCACAGATTTGTAATAAAAAGAAAAAACAATTATTCCAACTGAGGGGTTCATTTGTTTTGATGTAACAGTTCTTGATTTAGGTGCTAGCAATTAACATACAATTGATCCAGTCCCACAGCTGAGTTGATATTGACTGCAGTATTCCTACATAAAGGGAAAGAGAAACTTTACAAATATCTGATGAAATGAGTTGAGGATGAAGTGTTCTAATAGTGATATCTGAGGTTTAGACACAGGTGAAGAGGTGGATTTTCTTTTCTAAAATTCCCCCATTTTTATCCTGGTGCCAGTGGCTCACAAATGTAATCCTAGCTACTCAGGAAGCTGAGGACTGTGGTTCAAAGCCCCCTGGGCAGGAAAGTCCCTGAGACTCATATCTCCATTTAACCACAGGAAAACCAGAAGTTGCACTGTGGCTCAAGAGGTAGAGAACTCACCTTGAGTTGAAGAGCTCAGGGACAGTGCCCAAGCCCAGACTTCAAGCCCTTCAGACTAACAACAAAAAAATCTCCCTTTTCTTGGACTGCCTACCTCTTTTCCTAACATTCAACAAAGAAGCCTTTTTATCACCCACAACATTTAAGTCCTATCCTAGCTACTGCAAATAGAATGATTTGGTTTCTCATGTCAAAAGTTCATATTTGAAGAAACAAATAACAGCAGTGGTAACGTTTTGCAAGTCCTTGAACTCTGGGCCTGTGTTATGCAGGTAGCTTTCATGTGAGATTGTTTGTTATTTATTGAATTACTGCCGATGAGGGGAATTACTGGGTCTTAAGGGAGATCTATATTTAGTCTTTTCAGGAAACTCTGTATTGCATTCCACAGTGGATGAACAAGTGTAATTTCCCACCAACAGTGTAATAGAGTTCCCAATTGGCTACATCCATGTCAACATTTGCTATTGTTAGCTTTCTTGATAATGGCCATTCTAACTGGGACGAGATAGAATCAGTCTTGTTTATTTGTAGATTTGTAGGCACCTTCTAGCTACCATAAATGAATGAATCCATGAAACTTATATTGCTCTGAGTCTGCATTCCGTTCTTTTTGCTCTTAGTATAATTTTACCAAGCCTTGCATTTTCCTTAAGACTGGTGAAAAGTCATCCTTTCTGATGGGTGAATAGAATTCCTCTCTCTCTCTCTCTCTCTCTCTCTCTCTCTCTCTCTCTCTCTCTCTCTCTCTCTCTCTCTCTCTCTCTCATTCTCTCTCTCTCTCTCTCTCTCTCTCTCTCTCTCTCTCTCTCTCTCTCTCTCTCTCTCTCTCTCTCTCTCTCTCTCTCTCTCTCTCTCTGTGTGTGTGTGTAAGACCACTATAGGCCCATGAGTTCATTTCTAAGCCTTCTGTTTCATCTGTAATTTTTTAATTCCGTATTAAATTTGGATTGCTTTCTTTATTGTATTGAAGTATATAGTTGGGATTTTGATGAGTATTGCATTGTCAATTGTTTGGGGGCAGTATTGCAGTTTCTTCAAGTAAATTCTTCCAACCAGGAGCATTAAAAGATTTTCCATTTCCTTGAGTCTCCTTCAATTTCCCTTTTTAGATTTTTAAAGTTTTCACAGTAGAGGTCCTTCACATTTTTAATTAAATTAATTAATTCCTGTTGTTGTTTTGTTTAGTTTAGATTTGATTTGATTTTGAAACTAATACATATGAGGTTGTTTTTTGGATTTCAGCCTGGATCTTCCCATTGTTGGTAACACAGAAAAACTACTGACTCTTGTGGTTTTATACCCTGATGCTTTGCTGAAGGCTAGTGTCACCTTTAGTAACTTGGAGGAGGAAGCTATAGAGTCCTTTAAATACAGGAACATTTCATCTGTAAAAAAGGGATAGTTTTACTTCTGCCCTATTTGGATCCCCTTTATGTTTTTCTCTTGCCTATTGCTCTTGCTAGAAAGTCCACTACCATATTGAAGAGTAGTGCAGAGAGTGGACATCCTTGTCTCATTCCTGATGTTAATGTCTCCGTGCTTCCACGGTTAGGTAAATGCTAATTATCTCTGTCATATATGTGTGTGTGTGTGTGTGTGTGTGTGTGTGTGTGTGTGTGATATGTGTTTCATATATATATATATGTGTGTGTGAGTCATATATGTGTATGTGTGTGAGTGTGTGTGTGTATTATATTGAGGAATGTTCCATGCATTCCTAGCTTCTCAGACCTTTTAATCATAAAGGGGTATTGGAGCTTGTTAAAAGCTATTACTACATCCCTATAGACGATCATGTGTTTCTTGTCCCTGCTTCTGCTGATGGTTTGTATTATGATTCTTGACAAGAATATTCAATCCAATTGTATCCTAGGGTGAATCCTATTTGATCATACAATATTATTTTTTGTTAGTTGCTGAAATTAGTTGGTGAGAATTTTATTAAGAAGTTCTGCATAATTGCTTATCAAAGAGTTGGGTTCATAGTTCTCTTTCTTTGGTGAGTCCCTATGTGATTTGAGGAAGAGTCTAATTCTAGCTTCATAGAATGTGTTTGATAATTCCATTTCCCTTTCTATCCATTGAAGAGTTACATCTGTGTATTGTAAGTTCTTTGCAGGCCTTAATTTCATGGTAAATTCATTGAGGCCTAGATTTTTCTGGAATGCGAAGTGGTTTACTAACATTTCATTTTCATTTCTTCTTATGTGTTACTTCTTGCTTCAGATCCAGTATAGGAAAGCATCAATTTCTCCAAGATTCTCCAGGTGATTGACGTAAGATTTTCAAAGTACTCTCTTATAACTTCTCAATTTTGCTTATATCTGTTGTGTTGTCTCATTTTTGTCTCTGATTTTCTGTATTTGGATGAGTTCTCTTTTTGTTTTGTTTTTTTATTATGAAGGTGATATACAGAGAGATGGGTTACAGTTACATAAGTAATGAGTACATTTTTAACAGTGTTACCCCTTCCTGATTTTTTCGTGCTTCCCCCAACCCTGACATCGCACTCCCACAAAATTGTAAAGCTTATTTCTAACATAGCGTCTAGTGAATATCACTGTTGCTTTAGTTAATCTTTGTCGACCATTTCTGTGATTTCCCTTCCCTTCCCCAAATCAGATTAACTTATGTATAAGACAAAGGGTACAGAAATCAAAAACAGTAACTACAGGGAATAAACCAAAGGGTAAAAACTAAATAGAAATAACTAAAAACAGTTCACTATACAATCATCTTGTATCCATTTCTTGGAGCTCATTTCGATAAGCATCATTTTATGGTGATATGCATATTGCTATTGAGCTATTGGGAATATCCTAGACATATACTAGTTTTTCCAAATGAGTCAAAATATGTAGCCTATGATTCTTTGGGTCTGGCTTGTTTGAATTATTATGTTTCCAAATGATTTCATTTCCTTACAAATGGGGCAATTTCATTCATTCTGATGAAAGCATAGAATTTTCTTGTGAATATATATGACATTTTCTTGATCCATCATTGCTGGGTCATCGGGGAGCTCTAGTGAGGAACCTTTATACTTTTTTTTACAGAGTATTTGAACAAGTTTACATTTCCACCAATAGTGAGTGTAGTAATGTTCCTTTTTGGCCATATCCCCACCAGCCCAGCATCTGATATTATTAGTTTTCTTCGTAATGGTCAATCAAACTGGGGTGAGGTGGAATCTCAATTTTGCTTTGGTTTGCATTTTTTTATGGCCAGAAATGTTGCATATTTTTCATGTATCTATTGGCCATTCATATTTCTTCTTCAGAGAGGTCTCTCCTTAAATCTTAAGCCCACTTATATTATGAGGGTTGTTGTTTCTATGAGGATTTGTTTTTTTGGGGGGGTTAACTTTCGGAGCTCTAAGAATATTTGAGATTGAGGTCATTGTATGTTGCAGAGCAACTAAAGACCTTCTCCCAATCTGTGTGTTTTTACTTATCTTTCTATCTATATAAGGTCTCTTTTAAGTCAGATTTGATAAGCGTCTTTCAAGTCTGTTAATTTATTGAAAGGACCAGCTCTGTTTTGTTGATCTTTCTATGTTTTATTTTGTCTTTATTTAGTTATTTCTGACTTAATTTTTTCATTTGTTTCCGCCCACTTAGGTTTGGACTTGTTCCTCTCTTCAAAGAGCTTTAGGTACATAACAAAAATACTGATTTGAGATTTCCCCAATTGCTTGATGTAGGCATTCAAAGCTATAAATTTTTCTGTAAGTACTGCATTTAATATGTCCCAGAGGAGCTGGTATTTTGTGTGTTCATTTTTGTTAAATTCCAGAAACTTTCAGATTTCTATGCTAATCTCTTCAGTGTCCTACTGGTCATTCAGCAATATGTTGTTCAGTCTTCATGGGTTTGACAATTATTTTTGCTTTAGCTGTTTAATTGTAAGTTTATTCTGCTGTGGTCTGACAAGGTATGGGAATTCAATTAATTTTTCTTTCAATTTGGACAGAATTTCTGTGTGACATAGGATAGGTTGTATTTTGGAGAATCTTCCATGACCTGCTGCAAAGAATGTATATACTGACACTGAGTGTATATTCTGTAGATGTCTCTTAGGGCTAGGTGGTCAATGCAATTATTTAGGTCTTCAGTTTCTTGGTTGAGTTTCTCTTGAATAACCAATCCATGCATGACAATGATGGGTTGAGATGTGTTTAAAGGTTATGTAGTATTTGGTTCATGATGTGGGGTGCTCCAGGATTCAGGGCAATGATATTAAACTTGATATATCCTCCTAATGGACAGCTGCCTTTATCAATATGTAATGTCTCTTCCTACTAATTTTAATTTGAATTCTATATTATTTTATGTTAGTAATTCTACTGTGGACTGTTTATGCTGTCCATTTGCTTGAAAATTTTCCTTCCAGCCTTTCAGTTTGAGTATGTGTTTGTTTTTGTCAATGAAATGTATCTCTAGTGGAAACTGGATGGATGTGTCTTGTTTTTTGAAACTACTATCTAATCTGTGTTTTCTTTTTTTTGGGGGGGAGTCCAGTTGTGGGGCCTGAACTCTGGGCCTGGGCGCTGTCCCTCAGCTCTTCAGTTCAAGGCTAGTGCTCTACCACTTGAGCCACAGCACCACTTCTGACTTTTTTTTCTTCTGCTTATGTGGTGTTGGGGAATCGAACCCAGGGCCTCAGGCATGCAAGGCAAGCACTCTACCACTGAGCCACCTTCCCAGCCCCTAATCTGTGTTTTCTAATTGGAAATTTATGTCCATTGATATTGAGAGTTGAGGCTTGGAAATATCTAATAATTCCTGCTATTTCATACACCTGCTGTTAGGAGCTGTGCCTCATCTATTCTTATTATATTTACTTTTTTCTCTGGTAGGGAGCATTTTATATAACCAGTTGCTGTTCTTCTTGACCTTCTCTATGTAGGATATATTTGATTAATTTCAATCTTGCCGATTTGGTGGAGATAAATTGTTTCAAGTTCTCTTTGTCATGAAATATTTTTATATATCCTTTAAATGTAAAGGAGAGATTTGCTTGGGACAATATTCACGGTTGGTAGTTGTTTGCCTTTAACGTTTGCCATATATCATGCCAGGCTCTCCTTTTTACCATATCGGCTAAGAAATCATTATTTATTCTGAATGTATATCCTTTATAAATAATCAGTCTTTTCTCCTGGCAGCTTTAAGAATCCTTTCCTTGATCTCTTATGATCCTCTAATGGATTATGATGTGGTGGTGGGTTGTTCTGTTCTGGTATTCTCTGGTTTTCTAAAGGCTTCTCTTCTCTGAATGAGCCTATCTCTTTGGATGTTTGGCATGTTCTCTGCTTGAATTCTGTAATATGTTTCCCATCCATTTTGTTTCCTGCTCTTCTCCTTCTTGATACCTATCTCCCCCAAGTTTGATCTTCTAACTGAATCTGGAACTTCCAGCAAGACCGTTTCTTATTTCTTGGATTTGTTCTAAATTATTATCTCCTCTTTTCTATTAGACCTAGTCTGTCTTTGACGCCCAACATTATCTTCTATGTCATCTTTTCGCTGTAGAGACTTTCTATTTGGTTTTGGATTTCTCTGTCTCCTAATTGGTCATTTTTAGGGCTTCTATCTTTATTAAAGCTTTGTTTTAGGTCTTGTGTGGACTTTGTTTACATCTTTTCTTTGGGTAGGGGCACTGGAGGGGTTGGTTTTTTAGCTGTATCTTCTCTCATACCTTTTAACTAGGTATCTATTTTTTTTCCTTGGACTCCTTTGACTTCTCAGAATTTATTTATTTTCTGTTTGTAGTCTACATGAATTATTTTGCTAATCTTTGGTTGGTCTCATCTTGTTCACAAATTTCCTTGTGGAGGTTTTGTATCTTTTCGTTAATCACATTTTTCAGCATTACTTTTAATGTATTTTGAATACTATCTTCTAGGTCCTTAACTGTCTGTTCTAATGTCTGGTCATTTCCTGTGTGAAGTATACTACCTTGGCATCAGTTTTCTTGTATTTTTCTGATTTGTTTTGTCCATTTGGAGGATTTATTGGCTTTCATTTGGGGGATCTATGATCTTAACAGGTGACTCTCTATGTTCTTGGTTGATTTGCCAGGTGTTGGTTTGGTCTTCTGTTGTGATTTGTTTTTCTAGACTTAGGTTTTTGTCTAGACCGTTAAGTATAGGATTAGAGATCATTTGTGGTGAAATGTTGTCATGTTAATACTTGTGGTTCCAAAGACATTTCGAACTGTCCAGTGGTAAGGTGAATTGTGTCTGTGTTTGGATGTGGCTGTCTCTGTTCCTGCTTTTTTCCCATGTGGCCCTTTTATTTCCACAGTGCAGCTGTGCTTTTTTTTCACAGCAGTCACCTGCCTGGCTAGGTAACTTATCATACATTTCTGTTTCCTTGTGAAAACAGTATAAAAATCTTCTTTTGAATTATATATCTATATATAATTATACCTGACTTGGTTTGACCTGCTAGAAGTGGAGTACCTGCTAGGACTCTAAATCTCTGTTTCATTAGCTAGAGCTAGGGTAATTTTTTGTTGTTATTCTGCCATTGTTTTTCCACTTCCTCAGGTTTATTTTTGATATTGTGGCTTTTTTCACATAATTTAGGATTTGTGATGGTTGTATCCGGTTATTTTTGTGTTTCGGTTTGTGTTACTTTGAAATAGTGATTTCAGGCTTCTATGAAGAGACAGTAATAATATGAAATGTATGTTATTACATTGAAAGAAAGAGAGCAGACATTTTAACCTTTTGCTACAAGTAAATTAATATTAAGCAAAACTAAGGAAAATAATTACTTATTTACTCTTTAGTGGATGAGTATAGTACTCTTGGATATCTTGGAGGAAAAGATTTTAGACTCATTACAACTGATTCCTTACATTGAAATTATAGGCTAACCATTCTTTTTCAGAAGACAAAAGCTTCAGTTATTTCATATTAGTATTATAAAATCATAATACCTGCATATTGGTTTGTTTTCATCTGCAATTTTCAATTCCATTCTTAATCCATTAGTATCTAGGGCTTTGAATGACCAATTCCTTAAAATACATATATTTCTTATATTGTGATGTAAATCTCAGTAATACAAATATGAATTCATCTCTCCGTCGCATCTTGAGCTACATTCATATGTAATTTACGCAGTCTCAAGCATGAAACATATTTTACTCTTTTCTATGTTTTAATCAATATATCCCTTCTCTTTAGAAATATGTTCTCATATTTTTCTAGAAATATGTCTTTCATCTTTCTCATGTTTCTCATCATATTGCTCCAGTGAACATCATGTGTTTTCAGTACTTTAATTGAAATAAATATAAAGTTTTGAACATGAAGACACCCTCCCATTATCACTTTAAAGTAAAACTTTGGGGACTATTTTATATATAAAAATTAAAAAGTACAATGCAAATGTTTGTACATGAATGATCCAATGATTAAGTCAATTAGAACCAAGAGGTACCAGAACATCGTCTCAATTTATTTAAAGGCACCAAAATATTAGTGCTCATGAATATCACTCATTGTTAGAAAATGGCTAGTCATAACAAAGTTTATATTATATTTGAAATTTTAAAAATGAAAATTACACCCAGATTTGCTGTCAGTATCCTGTTTCCAGGGATACATTTTTTTCAGCAAACAGGGAAGCAAAAAATAAGGAAAGATATAAAATCAGACTGTCTTTCCTTAAGATGATAAGTACACGCAAATCGTGTGATTTATTCAAAGATATGATAAACATTCATAAGAGGATATGTGATCAGAAGTGACATGTAAGCAAAATAACTGGAAAATTGTATATGTAAATTTTGCTTCCAATATAAGATTACAAGTTTTCAATTCATGAGCCTATTGAACAAGATTTTGTATCTGTAATACAGATCCTGTATTCTACATTTTAGACATAGTCCAATTTCTCTTACCTCAGGTCCTGATCAATATTCTTCTACTTGCATGATGTCAATTGCTACTAAAGTAACAAGTTATGTCTTTTTTTCATTTCTAGATCCAATAAATTTTAGTATTTTGGAATAGTAGTATAAATTCATGGAGTTTGCTTTGATGTCAAGTTTGAGGATCCTGTATTCAGGGTATTGTGAATTGGCCTGAAGCAGCCAGGAACATATTATGAATATACAGACAGAGCATACTAAGATCTAGGTACTTGATCTCAGAGAAAGATAAAGGTCCAGGCAAGATTTTGAAGCCAAGATAAAGCAATGGAGCAAACATCAATCAACTATTATTACAAATGAATGGAACTGATCTCTGATGTGTCTGGTGGCAGCTCTGTGTTTGTGTGTGTGTTTGTGTGTGTGTGTGTGTCTGTAGAGAGAGAATTTTAGTGTATCTTCCATATTTACAGTCCATAGAGCATTACTTGCTATGGAGAAGGTGCTCATATCAGGCTCTGATACCACTGTCACTTTAAACTGCTAAAAGCACTTGCTTAATCTCTAATTAAAAAGAAAAAAATAAACTAACATCTTACAGGATTGTTTTGGTAATTAATTGGTATATTGAAGGCCAAAGGGAGGGATTGGAGATTATTATAATCTTTTTCCTCTCTTCTGATTATTACACAGCAATAGTTGTGATTTTCAGGACTCTCTTTCAATGTACTCACAGCTGAATTACTAATATGCTTAATAATATGAAAGATATGATACAGAAATAGATCAGCCAGCAAGCACAAAGAACTAGTGAAAAGATCAAACTTTTGAGCAGGGTTGCCACATCATTTAGGAATGCAATTCCTTCATATGAACTTCAAATTTTGTGGCTTTCCTTGTGTGATTAAAAGGTAAGAAAGTAGAAGCAAGAATTCCTTTTCAGCCAAGTAGAAAATGCTCATGATTCCATTCTCATGTTGCAAATTTCCGTTCCATAAAGACTCTTCATTAGAGTGCTTTCATTTAATATACTTCAGCACATCATCCTTCCCTGTTGGAAACAGGCAAAAAGATAATTTTGTTTGAATATTATCTTATGTAAAATAGTGTGTATAGGCATGATTTGTATAATTACAAATGTTTGTAATAAATGTAAGTAGGAATCATGTCACAACTAAAAATATACATAAAATCACATAACAAGACTAGAAGTCACAGCATTTTGTGCATAAATACATACATTAGATTAGTGCAAAATTTCTATTTTGAGAAAAACTTCATATTAAAGTATAATGCACTTTACTAAGGGTTGAAATATTTTATTGAAAAATATATTTCTTAGAGATATTTTTGCTTCATAATTTTAAGAAGAAAAATGATCCCAAAGTAATTATTTTTTTTACTGTTTTCCTGTTTCCATGTGTTTAACCTTCAAATTAGAAATCCAGATATATGATTTAATTTAACCAAAAATATTTATTGAGTATAAAGTCCTTCTACTCTCTTCATTTTCCACACTAAGATCACCAAATATGATGAGTCTGAAATAATTAGTGTATTTTTTACCTATGTTAATATTATTTACAATGTGAGTGAAATGTTTAAAAAGTAGTATTTATTTTAGCTTAATTGCTCTGAAGAGACAATAAATGATATAATCAAAGGCTTAAAATGATTAGATTTAAAATTTAGAATTCAGGAAATGGTTTTGACCACTCTGGTTACTGGAGCCTTCACTACAACCTCATGAAACAATTTATATTGATGAAGCAAAAATCTGAGTTTAGCCATTTATGAATAAAAAGTCATGTAGTTCTGAATATGTAGAGTTACATATCAAACATAGAAAATTTAGCTTTAAAATACTTGAATATGCTAGTACATTTAATTGCAGGGTAAGTACTTGTTCTGAAAGGAGATAAAATTGCATTTATTTTGAAATGTAAACCTAACTATTCATTTGAATAAAAGACAATGTTTAAAATATCACTCATTCAAGAAAGAAGATGTACAGTTAGTTGTTTTTCATGCCAATTATGTTCTCTAAATTTACTATAAATACTAGATTAGTAAACCTAATTCATTACTTTCTGGGAAATAGAAATTCAATTTCCTAAAACTCATGACTATAACTTTTTCTCAAACAATTGCTAAGTAATTGTTTTATATTTTTTGTCATGGGATATTATTTGATATATTTTTATTCATTAAGTTAAATAATTGGCCAAAAACAATATAAATTATGCATGAACAAAGTTTATCTAACACAAGTATTTCTTTCACAAGACATATCATGGCTCTCTTAAGGAACACGAGAAAGCAGTGTGCTCTTTATTAATTTTTACTTATTTTCTTAATAGTTATTAATTGTCAGAAGTGGCAATTCTATAATATATTTAAAGCATTTGATTATACTCCTTCTATTTCCTTTTCATTGCTCCTTTCTCCAAAGATGTTCTGCTTTTCACATAAAATTACGTCTTCATATACGTGCATATAAACTAATTTGGAATATTTAAGCTAAACTGCAACTTAATTCAAGATCTACAGTGGATTAATAGGATGAATAAAAACTTCAATATTTTTTGT